>NC_053156.1:181961444-182261444 GCF_016835505.1 Polypterus senegalus | reverse complement strand
ATCTTGTTAATTCTTCTTGTGCAGAGACTTATAAATGTGGATGCCACCATTAACAACCAGCCTAGTGGACAACAATAGTCCATATCTGATAACTTGCTGTTTGTAGACACTGCTTTACAGTAGATTTTTTTTTTTTTTTTTAAACATTTTTCCTTCAACTCTTTTCCTTGGGCCTGTAATTCTAACATTTTTTTTCTATGCGATCTGTCTTTCACATTCTACCAATTTATTACAAAGTAATTTACATACACTGTCAAAAACAGTTCTTTTAAGACATATTTAGATATAAAGGCCTGAATGTCACATAACTTTCTAGAAGGAGGATAAAACAGAAGTCATTTGTTCAAAGACCCAGAAAGAGAACCTGACCCCAAAACTAGAAACATTAGGACTTGACCCATGCCAAAAAGCAAGAAATCTAGTGAAATTTGACTCTAGTCATTTGAATTTCCAAAGGTCATGTGCTGGGTATAACAAAAACTGCATTTTTTCATCTGAAGAACATCACTAAAGTGAGGCCATTTCTCTCTCCATGATAATTTTGTTTTGTAGCCGAGGAGTATGAATTTATTATTATTTTCCTCCCCCCCAACACAACTCCTCTTCTGCAGCCCATGGACCAGCAGGTTATTTCAAATTTTAAGAAGCTGTACACCAAAGGACTATTCACCAGGTGTTTCAATGTGACTGAGGAGACATCTTTGACCCTGAAAGAGTTCTGGAAGAACTATTTTAAAATCGTTCATTGCAGCAGCCTCATTGATAAAGCCTGGGAAGATGTCACACATCAGACCTTGATCTCGGCCTGGAAGAAACTTTGGCCTGAATGTGTTCTTGAACAGGTTTTAGAAAGTTTTGAGCATGCTGTTGTGGATGAGATTGTGTCCATGGGCAAGAGCATGGGTCTTGAAGTGGACAATGAGGACATCGAGGAGCTGGTCCTGAATCACAAGGAGGAACTGACGATGGAGGAACTCACTGAACTCCAGCAGGAACAGCTTAGGTTGCTCACCGAGGAGCAGTCCTCCGGGGAAGAAGAGGAAAGGGTGGTTATAAAAAGTGATGTGATAAAAGCCATCATGGAAAAATGGAATGAGTGCCAGGATTTTTTTGAGAAGAACCACCCTGACAACAGAGTGATAAACATGATGAACAACAATGTCATCTCGCATTTCTGAAAAATTTCAATGTGAGGGAAAAGGCAACTCCTATTAGACCTCTATTTCGTGAAGTCTGATCCTCCAGCTAAACAGCTAAAAACACCAGAAACCCAAGAAATCACAACAGAGGAAACACCTGAAGGAGAACATTCCTCTCTCGCGGAGCCGGACTCTCCCTCAAAACTGTAACCTCCTTTCCACCCAGTTCCTCCTCACTTCCTTCATGCCAGAACTCGACTCATGCAAGGTTAGTTTTCTTGGTGGTTTATGGTGAGTTTTTGTATTACAGATTTTTCAAATGTTCATTTTTCGGTTCGTAGCGTGAATTGTTGCAATGTTACTTTTCTTGGTTGTTTATTAAGTTACGGATTTTTCAAATGTTCATTTTTTCCCTGTGCTTAAAACTCATTTAAAAAAAAAAGTGTTTGTAGGGCTATAGCATGAACTCTTGCAATGTTAGTTTTCTCTGTTGTGCAAGGTTTTCTCAGTGATATTCAATGTTTTTACATTCAGTTTACTATTACACTGTGCATTCTATGGTTTAATTAACTATATTTGTACTTAAAAATCTTTAAAAGAAATATATTTACATACAGTTCGTATGGTCTGGAATGGATTAATTGTATTTACATACAATCCTATGGGGAAAATTACTTCGGGTCACAACCAAATCAGGTTACGACCAGAGTTTTGGAACGAATTATGGTCATGAACCGAGGTTCCACTGCATCTTGTAGTAGCAGAGGTCACAGCCAAAGACGAACCAGAAATGAAAATGACAAAGGAAATCCTGGTTATGTTATTTGGCTTGGATGTGATAAGCCCTCATTCCAAACTTTACTTTCAGTTTTTCTCAGGGCTGTGGTGAGAACTTGGCCACCTCCAGGTCTAGGTTCAGAATGTGTAGAGTGGGGCTCACTACAGTGACAATGTCTTGCTGAACAAGATCTACATCAATCTCCTTCCCTTTATCTGTATGTGACAAGCCATATGACTTTGAAATAGCTATTTCCCTTCATGTATTCAGTGTCATTTGCCCCTGTGTCTGCGCTATGCATCACTAATTATAAAGGGTTAATAAAAAAAATACAAGAATATTAAGCATTGAAAGATATGTAAAAAATGCAAATTTCTGGATTCCTTTTACTTGTAAATATCATATTAGCATATTGTCCTGAATGCAAAATCAGTGTCAACTGGCCACAATTCATCAATTAATTAATGGACAGTGTGGTAGACGACCAGGGACCTTGCTCCACCGGGACACCTGGAGCAGGGAAGGACCGGGAGAGGGGAAATATGTCCCCTGCGCACAAGACACCATCACAGAACACCTGGAGTACATCTGGGGGTGGAATAAAAGGGGCCGCCTTGCTCCATTCGGTTAGCCGGAGTCGGGAGGGAGAAGACGGAGCCTGCAAAAGAGGAGTGGAGGCGGCTGAAGAGTAGTGAAGGAAAGGACTGAGTAGTTGTGTGAGTTTGTGGAAATGGATTGTGCAAATAGAAATTGTAAATAAACCGTGTATGTTGTGGACATCTGGTGTCATGTCTGTCTGTGGCCGAGCTATCTTTTACAACAGATATTGTTGTTTTCTTTTTATATATAATCAGTTTTTACCTTGTTCTATTTGTGTGTTTTAACAAATCTGCATTTACTGTATATGTGTACAAGTTCTGTATTTAGTAATAAGTATAATCTACTCTTGCAATTAACTTGGGAAGTGATCACAGTGCTTTGCATCTGCACTCAGTGAAGAGGGTTATACAAAAAATAAGCTGTATTGCATTGTACTGTATATGTAAATCTGGTTGAAATGAAAACATGCTGACACAGTGATAACCCAAGATTGAACTTGAGAACCTGAGCTCTAGAGAATACTTAACATTGAGTTCTTTTAACAGATAAAAAGATAAATATGATGTGGTATCAAATAGTTTAGATACAGGGCCCCAACGCCCAGATAATCTACTGAAATAAGAGATTCCCCATCAACTTCAGCATTTAATTTATTGTTTTATTATAGCATGCTCATGGTAAAAGCTACTTAGGCAGCTGCTCATATTGCTTTTCAAACATTTAATAATCATTCTGTTCTCTTTCTTCTCCTACTTTTCATGTCCTCTGGTGATGATAATTGTATTGCAGGTAATGACCTTGGAAGAAGTCCTCTATGTGAAGGGTATAACCATAACCAGGTACAGACATAACATGAGACCCTTGTATTCTGCAAAAAATCATGGTTATTCATTCTAGTTCTACATGTGCCGTGTACCTCATAATTCAAATAAACCTTTTTCATCTATTACAAATATCTTGTTTAAAACTGTTAAAATATACTCTGCATAAGTTCTGACATGCACAATGTCATCAAGCAGCTGCATTGGTGAGTTGCTTGGCCTTATAATTATTGTGGGCAAAAACAGTTATATAACTCTAAGATAGACTTGGAGTTGAAGTCTCTTCTAATGCTTACATCAGTATTTGGAGTACCACAAAATTGTGCAATGAAAAATCTGTTGTATCCTATATCACACTTCTTGCACAAAGGCTTATTTTGATCAATGGAAGAACCCCATACTACCCTCTATGAGTCTGTGGGAAAGCAATGTTTTCCTATATTATATTATTATCTCAAATAAGAAAAAAATCAGATTCTACGGTATTTTTTAAAAATTCTGTTCAAAACTTGTTGAGAACTTGCCAACAACTAATTAATATAATTCAAAAGTAAACATATCTGGCTTGTGATTAACATTTTCACTCCACTAGCTGTTTTACACTACACAAAGATCTGTTTTAGATGGGACTCTCTTTTTACATTATTCTCTTATTGGATGGGTCTTGAAAGTTCTTTTTGTACTTTTCAAGAAGAATATTCAACTCTCATTTGTCTGAGTTGTAAAAAATTTTAGATATTTGGCCTGCAGCTGCCTTAAAACAATTCACGTTCTATCTCAGTCCAAAATTTTCACATTTTCCCCATATCAGGGCGAGTTTTCTCTGGATACTCTAATTTTCTCAAAAATTCCAAAGTTGTTTACTTGGTTCTCTGGCAGCTTTAATTTGTCCTTGTTTAAATGAAATTAAATGTTTGCTTTAGTGCACTTTGCAAGAGACTTAGCACACAGGGTGATGTTGGGGTTGAATCCTGCATTCCTTCTGATGCTGCTGGTATACGTTTTAGTCCTCCCAACACAACCCCTAACCCTAAACTAAAATAAGATAAATGGGTGTAAATAAGATGGATTGATGAAATTATTTTATCATCCATTACTGTATAATTAGTTAAGCACTTTCTTCCAAATGTTCATAGTGCAAGGAAACACAGATTACAAACCAGTTTTGTGAAGTTGTCCACACAAGCATTCCGTATCCTCTCGGGCGTGGCAGGGCTGTCAAGGCGGAAAGGGCCAGTAAGGTTGGATTCTGCTCTTGCTGCTGAGATGGCATCTTTGATTGCAAAAAACACGGATATAGCAAGTAAAAGTGGAGGCTCCCCAACAGCCTGCAAGATAATCACAAAAAGTTACTCAGCCTTCTTTATCAAAAATGAAAAACACTAATAACTATTGCTCAGCAACCCTTCTTTATTAAAAAAAAAAAGAAATACAAGTTGCTAATTTCAGTGCTTAAAGTCGGCTGGTACTCACAGGCACAAGGCGTCACTTCTCACACACTCTCATTAATGTTCTGACCCTGCTCAACAAGACAGGCTGATCACCACGCTCTCTAACAAAAGACTGTAGGCTAGAAGTGTACCTTACAAATATCCTTGCTAAACTTCATTATCCAGTGTGTGCTAAGTTATATAAATAAGCTTGTGTTTCTTCAGTTCATTTTCCTCTGTACTCTCCTGTTCTGTGATTTCTTTTGGTGACAAGAAGATTTCATGTGCGGAATTCTGCATGTCTTATAATTTTAGGTTGACTGCTAAATGATTAAAAGAAAATAAGATCTGAGGCAGAAGACAACACTTCAAAATCAAAATAAGTCAAATTCTTCTCAACACACACTGGGACTAGGCAGCTTAAAGATGCTAGGGCCAGTCCTGCCACCATAATTAGTAGAGAGCCTGTTGGTGTAAAACTAATGATATCAACAGCAAAAGTGTAGATGAACTGACAGTTGGTCAAATTCTATATATTTGCTCTCTGAAAGAATGGCTCAGGGGCGGCATGGTGGCGCAGTGGTAGCACTGCTGTCTCGCAGTTAGGAGACCCGGGCTCACTTCCCGGGTCCTCCCTGCGTGGAGTTTGCATGTTCTCCCCGTGTCTGCGTGGATTTCCTCCGGGTGCTCCGGTTTCCTCCCACAGTCCAAAGACATGCAAGTTAGGTGAATTGGTGATTCTAAATTGGCCCTAGTGTGTGCTTGGTGTGTTTGTGTGTGTCCTGTGGTGGGTTGGCACCCTGCCCGGGATTGGTTCCTGCCTTGCCCTGTGTTGGCTGGGATTGGCTCCAGCAGACCCCCGTGACCCTGTGTTCGGATTCAGTGGGTTGCAAAATGGATGGATGGATGGAAGATTGGCTCATCAAAAACAAAAAAATGGCAATGTTATTTTAGTCCACTGCACCCCATCCTCTGCTCTAGCCCTCCGCTCCTCTAGGTGCCTTTCTGATCCTTTGATGCAAAAGACATGAAGATCAGTGTTCATCTACTCTTATTTTTATATAAATTGAGGTACAGTGAGTCTATTTGTGCTTTACAAAATGGACTAAATGTTGCATTGTAACAATGTTACATTGTAATGATCTTTAGGTATTCCCTCCTCATTACATTTTTTATTTGGTAAACACTTTCATTAATAGCAACTAAAAAATTCTGCTATTAGGCAAAAACATACCAAGCAAAATTTACAAAATTACAAGGAGTGCAGGTAAAAAAGGCAGCTTGTGGAAGGGTAGGTCAAGTGTTCACAACAGCCTGATTGGATAAGCTTATAGAGTGGATTGCCGGTGGTCAAAGCAGGATTAAACTTAACGGGATTCTTCTCCCCCTTCACAGGACCTAAATACTTATTATTCATTTTGCCTGTTTTAGGGATTATGTGTCAAGCCAGCAGCCTCCAAAAGTCACGTGCTGATTGAGGTAGCTTTACTGACACTGACAATGCTCTTTAAAGTGTTGATTTTAAAGCTGTTATAATAACTAAATAACTGTAAGAGAATAATTTATAGGTAACAGTAGGCAAGTACAGTATTTTGGTTTGCAATGCACACTGAAATATATAATCATTTGTTTGAAAATGTCAGCTACAGAAATGATCAAACAAGTGTACCAGGAGGAAGGATGATGTAATACACAAAATGAACTAATAAGATGACTAAGATCTCAGCAGATGTCCTGTAAACAAGACTGGACAGTTGTTACATACACAAAAATGTCAGAAGTGGTGGCTCAATGTAAAGAATATGAGAAAACAACAATATAATAAAACAGACTTTTATTTTTAATAAGTCATTTGGGTATAGACCAACGAAGCAAGCAGAGTAAATGTATGCATTCACTGACACTATTATGTAATTTCAGTTTCTTATAAAATACACCTACTGTATACCCTTAATATTTTGACCATTCTGATCATGCTGTAACAGACTGCTGTGACAGAGGCTCCCTCTTCAGCATGATACTGAAAGAGTAATAAGAACACAGATGGACAGGTTTTCTCCTAAGTACTTACTCCAAAAGGTTTTATTAAACTTGTCCCGATAGAGGATATGTTTGTTTTTTTAATTAAGATGTTGATTTCTATCACATGGTGGCACGGTGGAGTAGTGGGTAGCGATGCTGCCTCGCAGTTAGGAGATCTGGGCTCACTTTCCAGGTCTGCCCTGCGTGGAGTTTGCATGTTCTCCCCGTGTCTGTGTGGGTTTCCTCCGGGTACTCTGGTTTCCTCCCACAGTCCAAAGACATGCAGGTTAGGTGCATTGGCGATTCTAAATTGTCGTGTGTGTGTGTGTGTGTGTGTGTGTGTGTGTGCACACTGCAGTGGGCTGGCACCCTGCCCTGGGTTTGTTTCCTGTCTTGCGCCCTATGTTTGCTGGGATTGGATCCAGCAGACCCCTGTGACCCTGTAGTTAGGATATAGTGGGTTGGATAATGGATGGATTTCTACCACATAATAAAAGGAAAATCACAAATATAGCAGTTATTTCTTATTATGTTCAACAAAAGTGGGAAACCAGCTTTTGTTTGTGAAGGTGAATATTGTGAGCTGGAGGGCTGATCGCACACCAAAAAGAGACAGACGCCCCTGGGAAAACCACAACCCCTGAAACACTGACTCCTAGCTCTTTACCATTGTGCCATAACGCGTAATACAAGCCTCACGCGGTACTCCGCCAACTTAAAAGCCTTGCAAAGCGCCGGTCAGTTTTGGTATTAATTTGTTTTGCTTTCTCTCTCTCTCAGACTGCTTCTGCTCCTGATGCGTATTCATTTGAAGAAGAAGAAACTTACACTACCATTTAATTGATAGACAAAACTGTCATCTCTGTCAAGGATAAAGTTTGAAGAGACAAATGTTTGTTTGCAGTGTTTGAATAAAAATCCTTTTTCTTTCCACGACTTCGTGTGTCTCTGTGCAAATCTCTGACCCAAGCGTGATAAGTGGTACCAGGAGTGGTTGCACAGATGGATGCCCGCGAGGAGTTATTTCGATTGGCTCAAGAAGTTCCACTTCCTCACGATCCAGAAGATGACATGCCTCCGATTCCTGATATGGATAATCGTCGACGATATATTCCTGATCCGAATGTTCCAGTTATTAACCGTCGACCGTACATCCCTATACCACCTCTACTTGAAAATGGAAAGAATGTACTAACGAAAATGGGCCCTAACGATGACCCAGAGATGTTCCTAATAGCCTTCGAGCAAATTGCAACCACGCTGGGATGGGACAGACGATTATGAGTTCCTGAAGGAACAAGTGGTTTTACGTAAAACTAAGACTTTCTTGGCAAAAGGCTTCGAGCTAAACGACTGGAAGCTTAATATGGATGCCCCAATCCGTGCGCAAATTCAAGATTTAATACATAAAGTGCACTGCTGGTTTGAAGCTAAAATCTGGTAGTGCACTTGTTAATCAAAATGCAGAGCAGTAGAGTAGAAAAGTCAGTCAGTTTTAAAAATTGGCAATACAAACAAACAATTAAAAATATAAAAATGCTGATCATGGAAGTGATGTGCAATACACATGCAAAATACAGAAGTATTGCTGTGTACTGCATCTTGACTTACATGATGATGAGATTAGTGACAGGTAAAATAAAAGACAATTCTTTTACAATTGAATGTCAAAGGCCCAACTGCTGTTTAATAATTTGTATTGCATTGAGTAGGAAAACCCTGTCTGGCATACTTTCTTCTCTTATGAAGCACTCCATCAATGACCTGTTTCCTTAAAAGGCATTAGCTCTCCGGAAATGTGTTCTTTTGAAATTGAGGCACATTAAGTAACTAAACAATATAATAATGTGACAGAAAAGGCGATATCCCTCCCATCGTGATTACGGCGGTACAAGAATCACATGAGAAAAATATACTTTAGATTACATTTTACTGACGGTTGACGCGGTTACAGACGGGAAGCATATGACAAAGACTTTTATCCTGGTGGGACTCTGGATCTACGCAATCTGCCAGTTTTTCGTTCCCATGCTGAGAGGGTTTTTAGACTTTGCCAACACTTGTTTCAAAGTGTTTGGCTGCTGCCCAAGCCTTTTAATACTGTCTGATTCACTTGCTGGTCTTCTCTGTCTCCAAACAAGGGAAGGTAGGGGCTGAACTCCTCCTCCACAAAATACAGAAATACCGTAATGCTTACATGCCGGGTCTTATTCTCCCAACAAGGAAAGAAGATTTTTGTACTGTCAGAGGACAAAAATACTGTTCTATGTTTAAGCTGACTATACAATCCTCCAGTTGTCTTTGGCTATCTAGTCTATGCTTGGTTGGCAATTCTAAATGCTGAGCCCCTGTGTGCCAAACTTAGCATATACATGTGAATGGAAACTTAAACTGTTTAGTTTAGGACAGTGACATAAAATATTAAAGAAAAATGTATTATAACATGACCCCAATGCTCTCGGATGATTCCAGAGTTTCACTAGACATTACTACCAATGTGATGACATTAAAGTTGCCGGAATTTTGGGAACAACTAGCAGCAGTGTGGTTTGCACAAGTGGAGGTACAGTTTTGCAATGCTGGACATCATGGCATATGACACAAAATACTACTATGCTGTTGCAGCACTCAATGCTTCCACTACGTGAAGGGTGTTGAGTCTGCTTGAAAATTCCCCAGAAACAAATAAGTATGTCACTTTAAAGGCATACCTTTTAGAGACATATGTCCTCAAGAAGTCAGATTGGGTGTGGTGAAGATACAGGGTGGCCCAGATCTAATTATGCAGATGGACATCGTCTGGATGACTTTAATTTATGCGGGGACGATTGCAGTTCGGCGCAAAGACGATTCTTTATGTCATCAGTTCGCACACTTCTTGATGGTCCAGGATTTTTCGGGTGATTTTCTATGTAATAACTTTATAAGTTATAGGGAAATGAAAATTGCATAATTAGATCTGGACCACCCTATATAAATGCTTGGCCATGGAGATGCAAAACCTTCTGTGCCGATGGACAATATGTGAGCTTTGCTAGCCAGACACAAGCCCTGTTATATATTTAAAGAACTGTTAATGCAATAAATTCCGGAACAAGTGTGCACTGCCCTAGCCAATATATCTGCTGTTGACTACTGGGAGTTGGCCAAAATGAAGTTATCTCAGAGCTATCTTTCTTATGCGGCCCTCATCAGATTTATTAGCAAGGCCATGGCTTATCCTGCACTTCCGCTTCGAACTTGAAACTGGACTGTGTTTTTAGCATGCTTGACTTGGTGAGAAAGCAAAGAAATGCCGTCCACCTTGTAAATTCAGCCTCCCTAAGACAGTAAACACTATCTCATTCATGGAAGACATTTTGGTTGGACTTTTGGGTTGTTGATTAATGTTAAAAACTATCACCTTGTGAATGCAAAGGACTTTGCCATTCTTCCTTGCCCACACAGAAGTGTTACTACCTCTACAGTATCTTGTACAACATGATGGCTATGACTTGCAAGTTTGATGGCCAATTTAATGACTCCCCTAGCTGTACAAACCCATGTTTTTCAACAGCATACTACATCTCCACTACTGGACTGCCAATACATGCTTGTACTCACTGGCTTGCCCCTACCAGTTATGTATTGCAGAGGCTGAGTTTGCTAAAATGGAGTGAGTGGGAATCGTAGGTGATCAAACAGCCCATGGGTGTAGCCCTTCCATATGTTACCTAAAGCAGGTGGAGGTTTCTAGCCTTGTGATGACTAACACCATTTGAACAACTGAGGAGTTATATACAGGATTTCTTGTTTGTGGCTACCTCCAAATACCTGTGCACCAGAGGATATTCCATCACCCTTTTTGTATAATTTGTATTCCTGCACACACCATTTGACCTTAAAAATGCAGCCCAGACATTCCTATGGTCAAGTGACTACTTTCTTATTGAATTTGATTTCCTTTTTTTCAACCTGGATGATTTTTTGATTGCCAGTTCTTTCATGGTTGACCATCAGCCCTATGCAAGACCCTCAGACTGTGTAGGCTGATTATCAATCCAGCTAAATGTCTGTTATTGACTTCCTGAGATATCACATTTCAAAAGAGGGTGCAATTCCTTCACCATTCAAGGTTTCTGCAGTCACTGACTTCCTGAAACCCCATACCATAGGCACCCTTCAGATATTCTTGAGCATGGTCAGTTTCTACCACTGCTTCATTCCTCGGGCAGCCCTCATTATGAAACCTTTATTTAAGGCACTACGGGGTCTGTCACCCTGTCATGTGGTCCAAAGAACCGGATAAGGCATTCATGAATACAAAATGTGCAATATCAGAGGTGGCCATGCTCATGACCCACTGCCTAATGCTCCACTTGCTCTTATAACTGATACTTTGGACCATGTAGTGGGGGAAGTGTATGAACAGTGGGCTGATTATGCTTGGCAGCCACCAGCACTTTTCATCAGAAGGTTATGACCCATCGAGACCAAGTACAGTTGTCGGAGATGCCGCTGGATGGCAGCGCTGCCAGACACCTGTGTGACAACAGCACGGGTTACCCACACCCAATTTACCCTGGCAAATGGAGATGGAGCATCTTTAATTCTGTACACAGCCTCTCACGTCCAGGGCATCCCAACTTTTAGTGCTGAGCAAGTCAGTCACATGTGACTCATTAACTGTAGAAAATGTTTTCATTAAAAATAAAAGGATGACTTATTTATTCTGTAATCTACCTACAAATGTAAATAAATGTGTATTATGCTGGGATTTCAAGCAAAACTTTCAAAGACCTTGGTGGGGGTTGCCATGGTATAAGATAGGAAAACTTTTTTATAGATTATATCATACCCACATTTGTTTGAAATATAAATAGATTTTAAATTCTAAATAACTTTTCAGGTAAGTGACCACTATTCTCTAAGTGTCAGAAGCAAGGTATCAGTTCACTTTTGGCCCAATTTAGAGTTGCCAATTATCTGACTTGCACCTGCAGATATAGAAGAGAAACACATGCAGTCATAGTAAGAATGTACAAATGATACATAGACAAGGATCAGACATGGAATTTGAACCAGGATTTTGGATATGTGATGTTGCTGTGCTAATCACTGCATCACCATGCTGCCTTAAAAGAATTGTTTAAAAGTTGTATTCACAGTAATATACTTAAGCCTTTAAAGGTATATTGTTTATCTACAGTATAAACAGCCTCTAGTAGTATAAAAATGTTATCAATGCTTATATAACCGTTTACTGTTAGACTCCTTGGTGTGAAGAATAAATCATATTTGCAATCACATACAATGAGTGGAAACCAATCTACAAAGAATGCACTCCTCATTTTCTGCTAGGCATGTGTTAATAACTTTTAAAATTATACATTATAAACCACATTTCAAAATCAGATGATCATGTCTATGTTGTGGCTTCCCTCCTCTATTTCCAGGATATGTTTCTACTACAGGGTATAAGTACTTTTCAGCCACACTTGTAGTTTCAGAACTCTCCCATCCACTGCTATTTTAAGAACCATCATGGATTAAATATCCATCCTTATTGCTCAGCCAAATACAGACTTTTTTTTTTTTGCATTCACAGCTTGTTGCTTATTTTTAGCTCAACTTAAAGCATCCTGTAAAACCTGCCACTCCACAAAAATTATGATTCCTAAAAAAGGCTAAAACTGTGATTGGTGAGGGCTGACATAAAAGCCCCTTGCCACAAAATGAAATCAATGAGGCAAAATGTATACAAGAAAATATATATTTATTGAGACTACAGTACAATGTATAGGATAATAAGGAAGAAGTTCAAATAAGCAGAAAACACATTCTACAGTTTTGACCTCTGTAGACAACACCCACCATATAAGCCTACAGTGCAACTCCCCTGAATATTCTCCCCTTGAGATAAATTCTAGACAAGTCCCAGAATCACTCCAAGGAACATGGCTTCTCTGCTTTTGGTAAAAGAAGACCAAATTAGATTTTCCTGTATTGAACCCTGGTCTGGTTCTCCTGAGCTTTTACATACACTTAAAGAGCTGGATCTGCATAGAAGCACTTGGCTTCCCATGCCCTTAAAAGTAAAAAAAAAAAATTCTCTTAACTATTAAGCAAATGTGCGAATGGTAATGGCGTCCTATCAGTCGATTCTGAACTTTACCAATTATGTGCAGTATTGCTCCAACTTTCTCTCTATTATAAAAAGAAATCCTGGAATGCAAAAGCAAGGCAACGATACGTGATTTTCTTGGAAGTTCTCAAAAAACATTCAAAAGACCAGTGAGACAAAAGAGACTTGCCACGGAGCGTCTCGCGGGGACCGTAAACATGAGGCTTGGTGCCAAGAGACTGTCCCAGGGCTGTCTCGTGGGGACGTGGAACATGAGATTCTTGCAAGACACACCCTACTCACAAATGATATCATACAAGAGCACATGCATCAAAAAAACAGTCAGTCGTGTAAACACACATACTGTGCTCTCAACACTCATAAAGCGTATAAGCACAATACGGAGAATAGAGACCCAAAGGTGTGGGAAAGAAAAAAAGGCAGATAAGAGATTATGAAACCAGCAAAATTAGAAAGTATTGCAGCGTCCCAGTCAGGATAAGTTACTGTTCGGTCCTATTGATGGAGGGGGGAGTACAGCACGGAGGACAGATAGCGGGGTATTGATTGATGCGGGGGATGAGGGGTTGGAGAGGGTGCTAGAAAGTTGTGCTTGGGGTTACAAAGTCAGCGATTGATCAAGTAAAACTTTTGTGACACATTATCATGTCAGTTGCTATAGTATCAAAAAAAAAAGATAGAAAAGATCACATTACCGCAAAACAAAAGGTGATTAATCATCAGAACCAGGTGTAACTGAAAAAAGAGCAGGACAAATCAAGGTCAGAAATAAAAGGAAAAGAGTAGTGTCTTTTCGCATTTGCATCATTCTTATGCACAAAATGTGGATTTACACAATAATAGACCATACGCTATGAGAATCTGTGGTCCCGCAACAGTTAGAGCAACGACAAGTTGAATTTCATAGAATACACAATTTGGTCAGGTGTATATTTATGATCATGGAGAAGCGATGCAAATTTTAACAGTTAAACAGAAAGGTAATGTATATATTCCGCGAATAACATTACCCACTAAAAGAAACCGTGATATGCTATTTATTAAAATGGTTACCGTTGACTGTAAGAACAGTTTTTGTTATGATAATCAATACATCACAGGGACAAGCATTAGAAAAAGTCAGATTATTTATTAGAGAAACAGGGCAGTTATACTTTGTATTGTCACAATGTGGCTCCAAAAAATAATGTTTTTAATGAAGCTTTAAAGTAAAAGTGCAAATAAAGAAACTGAAACAATTCCAAAGAAAAAAAAAATAAAATTGTATATCCGATTAACCAAACACAGGGGTTGGCGAGCGAAGCGAGCAGGGGACGAAGCCCCCTAGTCTTATATGATGACAAAATAATGCCACCTGTTAGACAGGAAGCCTCACACACTTCTTCTGTTATCTTTGGACTCATTCCTTACAGTAGACATAGAATTTGAAATCCTTTTTACTTTAAAGTTTGTTTTTCTGCCTCCCCCCTGCTGGCAGAACATGCATACTTCTTTTGCAGTTGCATCTCGCTCTCTCGTACTTGTAATGGAGCATCCAGAACATGTGAAATATGTACTGATTTCTATCCAACCTAGCTTCTTTTTCTTACTTGAATATCTGTTATGGGGTATCAGGCTGCCATGCACATGGAAAATTTTTGCCAGCCTGGCAACTTTTCACAATAGGTAGAAATACTGATTTGCTTATTTTTCTATTACAACATTAAATAGCAGTAGGTGATACAGCTTTTTCAGCTCAGGCTAAATTATGTTGTATCTAAGTTATGTTTCGTGAATAAAGGACATTGTATGTTTTGTTACATGTTTTATAATGCCCTGCGGTGGGCCGGTGCCCTGCCCGGGGTTTGTTTCCTGCCTTGCGCACTGTGTTGGCTAGGATTGGCTCCAGCAGACCCCGTGACCCTGTAGTTAGGGTATAGCAGGTTGGATAATGGATGGATGGATGGATGGATGGATGGATGGATGTTTTATAATGTATTATGCGTCTGTTTTATGCAAGGGCATATTATGTATATTATGTATCATCCATTGTATTTGTAAGAAAAGCTGTGTTAAGTGTCTAATGCATATTATCTAAATAATCTAAAATAAATAATATCATAACATCTTATCTCACCGCTAATGAGTTTCTTGTGTACTCTAAAAGCTCATGTTGGCATTCCAGGTTGTTAATGTTCTATATTTTGTAATCTACCATTTATATTCATTACTGTTTTCTTTTTTTTTAATATGATTTCTTTTAATAATAATAATAATAATAATGATAATAATAGTAATAATACATTTTATTTAAAAGAGCCTTTCAAAATACCCTAGGACTCTCTACATTAATAAAAAATACTAAAACATATTATCAAACATTCATTAAATTTAACATTTTGTATTATTATTTTAACAGCTTCTCTGGCCCCTGACCCTGCTTGCCTCTGGCCATGGCTTTAAATATTACGGCTGCAGGAACATATAAAGCACACATGTAGCTGAGATATGACGGGAATGCAGCATAAACCAAGTTCACCCCAATTCCAAGTTGTTTACATTTATGCTAGAACCTAATGGTTCTCTTCTACTGGCATTTACTAATAGAAGCGGGTTAAGACGCCATCTGCGAGGCGAGTGTGTGGGGCATAGTGACTTTAGCTCCAAGATCAGAGGTGCATGGTCAGAAATAACAATAGCATCGCATTTGCAAGATTTAATCATAGGTAAGAAATTATTATCTATAAAGAAATAATCAATTGTTGAGTAGCAATGATGTACTGGTGAGTAGAAAGAATATGTTCTTGAGTTTGGGTTTAAAAACCTCCAGGGGTCTGATAAGTTATGATCAGTTATAAACTTTGTAATTATCTTTGCAGTGTTAGATGTCGTCCCCCCTGTGATAGAAGGCCTATCTAAGAGTGGATTTAAAACACAATTAAAGTCCCCAGCCATTATAATTTTATGAGTGTTCACACTGGGAATTAATGCAAATAAATTTTGTATAAATTCCTTATCATCGACATTAGGTGCATAAGCATTTATCAAAATCATTTTACAGAGATAAATTACCCATGACCATCACATATCTCCCCTCAGGATCAGATACTACATCTGATGCTACAAATGAGACTGTTCTATGTATGAGAATTCCCACACCTCTAGTTTTCTTTGTAAAGCTAGGATGGAACATTTGCAGCCAGAACTGACCCTTGCTGCTTAGTAAGTGGGACTCCTGTAAAAATACAGTGGTGTGAAAAACTATTTGCCCCCTTCCTGATTTCTTATTCTTTTGCATGTTTGTCACACAAAATGTTTCTGATCATCAAACACATTTAACCATTAGTCAAATATAACACAAGTAAACACAAAATGCAGTTTTTAAATGATGGTTTTTATTATTTAGGGAGAAAAAAAATCCAAACCTATATGGCCCTGTGTGAAAAAGTAATTGCCCCCTTGTTAAAAAAATAACCTAACTGTGGTGTATCACACCTGAGTTCAATTTCGTAGCCACCCCAGGCCTGATTACTGCCACACCTGTTTCAATCAAGAAATCACTTAAATATGAGCTGCCTGACACAGAGAAGTAGACCAAAAGCACCTCAAAAGCTAGACATCATGCCAAGATCCAAAGAAATTCAGGAACAAATGAGAACAGAAGTAATTGAGATCTATCAGTCTGGTAAAGGTTATAAAGCCATTTCTAAAGCTTTGGGACTCCAGCGAACCACAGTGAGAGCCATTATCCACAAATGGCAAAAACATGGAACAGTGGTGAACCAGGAGTGGCCGGCCAACCAAAATTACCCCAAGAGCGCAGAGACGACTAATCAGAGAGGTCACAAAAGACCCCAGGACAACGTCTAAAGAACTGCAGGCTTCACTTGCCTCAATTAAGGTCAGTGTTCACGACTCCACCATAAGAAAGAGACTGGACAAAAACGGCCTGCATGGCAGATTTCCAAGACGCAAACCACTGTTAAGCAAAAAGAACATTAGGGCTTGTCTCAATTTTGCTAAGAAACATCCCAATGATTGCCAAGACTTTCGGGAAAATACCTTGTGGACTGATGAGACAAAAGTTGAACTTTTTGGAAGGCAAATGTCCCGTTACATCTGGCGTAAAAAGAACACAGCATTTCAGAAAAAGAACATCATACCAACAGTATAATATGGTGGTGGTAGTGTGATGGTCTGGGGTTGTTTTGCTGCTTCAGGACCTGGAAGGCTTGCTGTGATAGATGTAACCATGAATTCTACTGTCTACCAAAAAATCCTGAAGGAGAATGTCCGGCCATCTGTTCGTCAACTCAAGCTGAAGCGATCTTGGGTGCTGCAACAGGACAATGACCCAAAACACACCAGCAAATCCACCTCTGAATGGCTGAAGAAAAACAAAATGAAGACTTTGGAGTGGCCTAGTCAAAGTCCTGACCTGAATCCTATGGCATGACCTTAAAAAGGCGATTCATGCTAGAAAACCCTCAAATAAAGCTGAATTACAACAATTCTGCAAAGATCAGTGGGCCAAAATTCCTCCAGAGAACTGTAAAAGACTCATTGCAAGTTATCGCAAATGCTTGATTGCAGTTATTGCTGCTAAGGGTGGCCCAACCAGTTATTAGGTTCAGGGGGCAATTACTTTTTCACACAGGGCCATGTAGGTTTGGATTTTTTTTCTCCCTAAATAATAACCATCATTTAAAAACTGCATTTTGTGTTTATTTGTGTTGTATTTGACTAATGGTTAAATGTGTTTGATGATCAGAAACATTTTGTGTGACAAACATCAGGAAGGGGGCAAATAGTTTTTCACACCACTGTACTGATTAAGCGTTTAAACTTGTTAGGTGAGAGACTACTTTCTTTCTCTTTAATTCGTGATTCAGGCCTTTAACATTCCAGCTCACAGAGTTAACTGTCCCATCATGGAGACATTGATTCTGAATTTTTGATGTCATTTTATAGTCTTAACTGGAAGTGAGACAGCTTTAACCTTAATTTCCTGTTTCCCCAAGAGTTATTGCCACGCAGCCTATTGTTATGTTGGTAGTTATCATTATAAAGATTAAAAGGATAGATTAGATATAGATATAGCCTGCTCTCTTTCTCTCCCACCTTAACCCCCACCCTTCCATTTTGCTTCCCCATGTGAGGCTGGACCTCACTTCATGCAGTCCCGGTCCTCTGACATACCCAGAGACAGAGCACGTCCAAAGCAAAACAAGCCCCCACGCAGTGGAGTTTTAGGATTAAAAAATACAGATATCTATTACCAATATAGTCTAAATACTATATGCCTAAAATATAATCATTAACAAACTATGAACTTAAAATATATATAATCTTCACCAATCTTAATGTATTAAGATAATAAACCCGGATAATAAATCCGGGGAATGGTGTTGGAAAGTGGTCCAGAATAAGCATAGTAAGTCTTAATGCAATAATAACAATAACAATAAACCAAGGGTATGATGTTAAACAGTCTCCTTAAGGGTAGAGAAAAAATAAATAAATAAGATTAAAAAAAAGTAATAAAAAAAAAACACAAACATTTATGCACAAACGTCTATTACTGTAATTAAAACATAAACAGAAGCGTCCGAGTAATAAAGAGGATATATAATTATAAAAACCCATATCTTAACAAATAGATCAGACAGTAGATTATTTATCCTTGCCATATCATGACAAATAGTGAGTCATAGCCTGTTTCAGAATAGTGACGGAATCAGCTTTCTTAATTACTTTTCTGCTTCTTCCTTGCTGGCGAAGACATAGAATTGACCCTGTAATTCCACTTTCAGTTTGGCAGGATACAATAGGCTGTATTTGATATTGGCTTGCCATAACCGCTGTTTAATGTTGTAGAAGGCTGCATGTTTAGTAGCTGTTGCTGGAGAGAAATCAGGGAAGATACGAATGTGGTTATTTTCATATATAATCTCTTGATTGTGCCTGAGGAGTGCCATCACCTCTAGCTTAAATAAGTGGATAATAAAAGATCTAGGTCTAACGGTATTTGATCCGCGTACGCAATAAGCCGCTGCTATCTCAGAATATGCTTTAAAGTCCTCTCTAATTATTTTAGAAAATAGTTCAGCTGTGAATTTCACTGGGTTTGGGATTCTCAGGTAGACCTTTGATTCTAATATTACTCCTTCTGCTTCCATCTTCCAAAGCAGCAAGTCTGTCTCTGTGTTTTTTTGCAGTTGTTGCTTTTTCTTCAGCACTGGCAGCTAGATTTTTGGCTGTTTCAATCTGAGTCGTGAATGTCTCCTTGACATCCTCCAGTTGATCAGCAAGTGTGCTCAGTTTAGATGAGGTTTCCTGAATGTGCTCTTGACTGCCACAAAGAAAATATACATATGCTTTTCTCCAAGTCTTTATTATCCTGCTGCCGCTCCTGTCGCTGCTTCTCATTTGCCTTTTCCCTTGCTTTCTCATTTGCCTTCTCGCTTTTCTTTATATCTTTCTTTATCTCTTGTTTGAGCTCAGCGATCATCACCTTCAGTTCAGACAGATCATCTCTGCTTTCGTGCACCGTAGGTGAGGCGGTGGGCTCTATTACAGCTGGTGTTCCCGGCTCACGTGGAGCAGTTGAAAGCGTGGACTGCAAGGCCTTTTCCAGTTTCAGATGATCTTCTTCAATCGGCGAGCTATCGTGACCTGCGTCACTCACACTCATATATTTGCTCCCCATTTCGCTCTCAGCCGGAGACAATGTAGCGAACCGTGGTCCCAAGGAGTCTGGGCTTTCACCCATCTGATTCAGGTCAGTCTCTGAAAGGCTGTACCTTGAACTTGAAGCTGGACTTGCCGATCTGAGCTTGGATGTAGCTTTAGATTTCATTTCTTTCTGAACCCCTTTCTTTTTGGCCATGTTTATATATGCTTAGATATACTGTAGTAGTGCTCTCAGGTTGGATAAATACAGGATATCTCAGGATAATAAGAAGATAATATGAAAAATAACACCGCTGCTAGCGGAGCTCAGCTTCAGACAACCATATCTTGCAATGGACGAGACCAAAATTTTTTGGTATTTACTTTCTTATTTTTTCTTGACCAATTTGTGACAGCTCTCCCACTTGATATCATGATATCTAGACATGATGAAGTCTTTCTATGTGTTCTCTTTCACACTCAAAAATAAAGAAGAAGATCAAAACAGAGTTGTACAAGTGTTTGGTTGAGTATTTGGACATACTAAGGCAATTCTGCACCAGCAGTTAGTTGAATGATAGCCTGTTACATTTATTTTGGAAAGACATTAACCAAAGGTATATATTAATAACACTAACACACTGAAGAGATAAACAAAAGTGTCCTTTTATAAATGTGTAACTTTGTCATCTTTAATTTTAGTGCAAGCCAGCATCTTATGTTTCTATTGTATAAACGTTTGTTTTTGAGTTTTGAGTGATGGTGTTTCACTAATACACTGGAATTTTATGAGAAACCAACAAAAGCAGCTTATCACAGAACAATATTATTTTTGGTGCCTACATGCTAGGCTCACTGCACTATACAGAAAAGGACAAAATAAATAAAAGTTATTTCCCAATCTAAAAATAAAACGTTCCAGATGTATTGACTTCTTAACCTTCTTTTGCTTTTCTCAGGATGTACATAGAAACCCTGTTCATTTTTTCCTTTTGCAGATACCTGATAACACAACCCTCCACTTAATCTACTGAATATAGACTGGTTTTGTTGTACAGGGTGCGCACAAAGTCTGTACTGTATACCCCTATCTTTTGGAGGATTTCGAAAACATGTTTTGATTGCGGGAGCTGCGTTAAAACCGCACACTCGTCAGGAAACATAACTTTTTCCTTCTCAGCATTTGTTGGAAATTGGTGCAGCATCAGATCACAAGCTTCCTGACGTCTGTCCAAGTCAGCATCTGATAACTTGTTAACTTGCAATGGACGCCAACATTTCATTTGCAAGTCCTGTTTGATGCGTTTTCGCATTGTCGATTCCGCTATTCCCAACTCAGCAGCACGTTTACGAGTGGATTTCATTGGGGATCGTTGGACAGAGTCTGCCACATCTGCACACGTTTCATGCCTTATGGATGGCCATCCACTTCGCAGCGCATCTCGGACGCTGAACTTTGCAAAAGCCTTCTTCTCCCACTGTAACAATGCCCTCTTGTTGGCGATGCCTTCTCAAAACGCACAACAAAGTCATCCATGACATTTTTGATCGCTTTCACAGTAACAGGCCGCTCATGAACCCACACAGTGGCCACCAAATGCTCCTCGATCGCGAAAACACTTGTATAACCCATCACTTCGTCTTGGAACGACCACCACGTTGTTGTGATTTCTTGAGCGGCAGCAGATGGCAGCACTAGACAGGATGTCGGAAATACACCTCGAAATACCGGGAAGACTTGAGCTGATGTCCACAGGAACCAAATTATCATGGTTATTCCTGTAAATGCTCCTAAAGATAGGGGTATACGGACTTTGTGCGCACCCTGTACATACCTTATTAATTTAGGTCTCTGTTTCTATGTCCTTTTAAAAAAGTTATTATTCAAATTTGTGATGAAATGTTAAGTCATGCATACATAAGACAATTGAATTCTAATTCATATGTTTTGTACAAACAAGCAACAGTAGTATGAATAACACATAGTCAGTACAACATCATACATAAAATAAAATATCAGGAAATGTATACAAGAAACAAGAAGGTAGTGTTATGCTGCTGGTTCAATCTCTCACCTGCAAGATTCTTTGCCACAGACTGGGTGAAAGATATAATGTCATAATTCTAAGGCCTGAGATCTGACATCATCCAGCAGCTGCTTCTTTGAAAAGCTCCACTGGACAGCAATTTAACTCAGTTTGATGGTGGCAGATAAAGCACTTGTTTACCTTGCCTCTCTCTCCATACACTATCTTGCCTTCACTCAGCTGAACACTAAGCCAGTTATCTGGCTCTCACCAACCACAAATGTAATAATTTGGATTGCACTGTTAGATGTAGTGTGCTGATCCAGCAGCCCATCTAATGTTACACATTGCTGTCTTACTTTACAATCTATTGTAAACTCATTCCAGCTAAAAATGCTTGCCAATTAATCAATTACATTATGAGCATAAAAAAACAAGGTTCAGTGTACACTACACTAAACAGTAAAAACATTTTTTAAAACTCCACTTTTAACATGCAAAGGCATGCAGTAACAATAACGACAACAATATTATACTGTGGTATACACTCTTTTTAATTTCTCCATTGTTAGTTCACAACCTTTAAGCACTTCATTTTGTTCAGGTCTAACTGGGTGTTCAATGTTATATTTCAAGCAATACCTACTGTACTCTTTGCTGTTGAATGTTGATTCCTTGATTACAAATATAAATGTTAATTAAAAATTGACAAAAACTACACTTATAAAAAGCATCTGGGACAGCAAACAACCAATACTATTATGTTTAGTTTCTTTTTTTTACCTTTGAGCAAAAAATGGCTTTACTGTTAGGTGCCTCTCGGAGAAGACTGACATGAAGTGTACCAGGGATGTCACCAAATCCAGGGATTTTGTAACTACCAGGACCTCTTGTATACAAGTATCCGCTGGGTGAGTATCTTAATTCTTCTAGGGTGAATAATCCAACTCCTTGCATGAAGGCACCTTCAATCTAAGAATAGAATTGAAAAGTATTTATTAATTTAATTTACAACTAAGTCTTCTGAATTTAATGTTAGCTGAGGTTGGAATATTAGAACAATTGTTACGAAAACAGGCCATTCAGCTCAAGAAACTTGTCCATCCCATTCACCTAGATTGTCCAAAATAACATCTTAGTCCAGATTTAAAGGTCCCTGAAGTCAGACATAACGCCACACTCCTTAATAATTTATTTCATGTATACTGGTATATGGTTCTTTGAAACAAATAAAGAAAAAAAAAAAACAACTTTTTAACTGCAAAGTCAGCACTTATAATTTTCCAACCAAATCGCCAAGATCTTGTTGCAGAATTTATCTTAAAATAACAACTGGGATCCACTGTACTACTTCCTTTCACAATTTTAAACACTTTAATCATTACACCTCCTAATATCTTTTTGCTCAAACCGAAAATGTTGAACTCCTTCAATCTATCCTCATTGCTCATGCCTCTTAGTGCCAGAATCAGTCTAGATACACACCTCTGGACATTCTTTAGCGCTGAAATATTTTTTTAAATACAGAGAGCAAAACACAGTACTCCAGGTAACATTTCACTAGTGCATTGCATAATTTCCCTCGACTTGTACTTCACTCATCATGATTTATAACCTATTAGCCATCTTGATTGCTTCTGTATACTGTTTTGGTGTAATGATAAGTCCACTATGACTTGGAGGTCTTTCTCATAAAAGGCACTTTCATGTATCAGATATCACTTTGTGAATTCAAGCAAGGCCTCTGGATTGAACCCTAAGGGACACCAGTTTTAACATCACCTAATTCTGATACCAGTTCCTTTCACAATAACCCTTTGCTTCCAGTGTTTTAGTCAATTTTGCACTTATCTACACACCACACCCTAAATTCCCATTTCAAGTAGGACCTAATCAAATGCCTTGTGAAAATCAAGATAAATAATATCATGTGTAACTCTCTGATCATATGATTCTGTTACTTCCTTAAAGAATTCCAACATTTTAGTAAAACATGACCATTCCCATTTGAACTTATGTTGACTGTCCACTAACTCACCTGTTCTTGCCATGTGTCACTCAATCTTTTTCTTAATAATTCCTTCCATTAATTTACCCATGATAAACGTTAAGCTTACTGTCCTACAATTACTTGGATGTGCCCAGTCACTCTTTTTACATAATTATCTAATATTTGCTCTTTTCTAGCCCTTTAAAATTTTACAGTGTGCAGTGACTTTCTAAACATATGCATCGAGGGTTTATATATGCATTTACTAACCTCCTTAAGCACTTAATCATAAATGTTATCTGGTTGTGGAGACCTGCTAGATTTGCTAGATTTCAGCCAATTAAATCTATAATTCCCAAATCACAAACTACCTTTTTAGTGGTCTCTGTTGTCTTTTTGAGGTTATTGACTTCTTCAGATATCAGAACAAGCTGAATGTGAACAGGCCATTCAGCGCAACAAATTTCGCCAGTCCTATCCATCTAATTCCTCCAAAATAATATCAAGTTGAGTTTAGAAGATTCCTAAAACTCTACTGTCTACCACACTACTTGGCAACTTACTCCATGTGTCTATGGTTCTCTGGGTGAAGAAAAACATCTTAATGTTTGTGTAAAATTTACCCTTTAACAGGTTTCCAACTGTGTCCTCATGTTCTTCTTGAGCTCATTTTAAAGTAACCATCTCGTTCCACTGTAGTAATGGCTTGCATAACTAAATGCTTCAATCAAATCACCTCTTACTCTCATTTTTCTTAAACTTGAAAGGTTCAGCTGTTGTAATCTTTCCTTTTAACTCATCCCTCACAGTACTGGAATCAACCTAGTCTCTCTTTTTAGAGCTTCTAAGTTTTTGTTGTAGCCTGTAGACAAAATTTGCACAAAGTACTCCACATAAGGCCTTGTCAGTGTGTTATAAAGGTTTAGCATAACCTCCTTCGATTTGTACTTCACACATCATGCTATGTAATCTAACATTCTGTTAGCCTTCTTAAAGAATTCAGTAAACTGTCTTGAAGCTGACAGACACAAGTCCACTACGACTCCTAGATCGCTTTCATAAGGTGTATTTTAAATTTTCAGACCTACCATTTTTACTTTCTATGTATAATAGTTTACAGATACTCACAGTACATTAAATTTCATCTGCCACAAATCCACCCAACCCTGTATGCTGTCCACATCCCTCTATAATGATTCAACCAATCCATCAACCTTGGTATAATCTGCAAACTTAACAAACTTTGTTATTAATATTCCTAGAGGAGGAAGCCAATTCAATACACATCTACACACTACATCCTAGACTCCCACTTCTTTTAGCTTGATGTCCAACCTCTCATGTGGGAGCTTATCAAATACTTTCTGAAAGTCAAGATAAGTACCACTTTGATCATATACATTAGTTGCTTCCTCATAGAATTCCAGCATGTTAGTAAATCATGACATCCCTTGTCTAAACCCATACAGACTATTTAGTAAAACTCCTGTTCTTGGCATGTATTGCTCAATCTTTTCCTTAATAATTTCTTCCATTAATTTACCTGTGATGCATGTTAAGCTTACTTATAGTTGCTTAGATCTGCCTGATCACCTTTTTTATATAACAGGATAATAGATGCCATTTTCCAGTCCTCTGGAATTTCCCCATTGCACACTGACTTCCTAAAAATATGCAGCAATGATTTATATAAGTACTTGGTAACCTCCTTAAGAACTTGAAGATAAATACTATCTGGTTCTGGTGATTGATTTCAGCCTATTTAATCTGTGCAGCACGTCTTCTTCTACAATTTCCAAATCACTCCGTACCTCCTTAGTAGTCCCACTTACTGGTAGCAGGTTATCCACTTCCTCACATGTGAAGATTTCAGAAAAGTGTAAAGTTAGAGCATCTGTTATTTCACTGTCTATATGTTTAATTCCCTTTTACTATTCCTGATTGTGGTATAGCGGGTCCACAGCTCACTGAGCACAGGCCATTCATTTTTAAAATAAATAATCCCCGCTCTCGCAGCGGCATAGCGAGAGGGCGTTGGGCCATGGCGAGCCGCAGGACGCTCGGGTGTGGGCGATTCTCACCGAGTGCACAGGTGAGGAACTGCCCACATCCGTGATTGATCCCGTGGCTAATAGGTTACAGCTGTCATGGTCCTTCTCCATTTAAAAGAAGCGCGAGTCGGTTAAGGAGGGATGAAAAGTGAGGTGTTTACAAGTGAGCAAGTGGATAACCTCCCAGAGGTAAACACGACTACTAAGGAGGTACTGAGGGATTTGGAAATTGTAGAGGGAGAAGTGCTGCTCAGATTAAATAAGATGAAATCAAACAAATCACCAGGCCCAGATAATATTTATCCTCGTGTTCTTAAGGAGGCTAGTGAGTACATATATAAACACTTGACACGTATTTTTAGGAAGTCACTGTGCACTGGAGAGATTCCAAAGGACTGGAAAATGGCAAATATCATCCCATTATATAAAAAGGATGACAGGGCAGATCCAAGCAACTATAGGCCAGTAAGCTTAACATGCATCACAGGAGAATTAATGGAAGGAATTATTAAGGATAAGATTGAGCAACACATAGCAAGGACAGGAGTTATTCTGAACAGTCCGCAGGGGTTCAGAAGAGGGAGGTCATGTTTTACTAACATGTTGGAATTCTATGAGGAGGCAACAAAAGGATACGATCAAAGTGGAGCTTATGATATTATTTATCTGGACTTTCAGAAAGCATTTGATAAGGTGCCACACGAGAGGTTAGGCATCAAGTTAAAAGAAGTGGGAGTTCAGGGTGATGTTTTTAGATGGGTGCAGAATTGGCTGAAACACAGGAAGCAGAGGGTGATGGTGCGAGGAACCGCTTCAGAACTGGCCGATGTTAAGAGTGGTGTTCCACAGGGGTCAGTGCTAGGGCCATTGCTATTTTTAATATATATAAATGATTTAGATAGGAATATAAGTAACAAGCTTGTTAAGTTTGCAGATGATACCAAGATAGGTGGATTAGCAGATAATTTGGAATCCGTTATATCATTACAGAAGGACTTGGATAGCATACAGGTTTGGGCAGATTTGTGGCAGATGAAATTTAATGTCAGTAAATGTAAAGTATTACAAATAGGAAGTAAAAATATTAGGTTTGAATACACAATGGGCGGTCGGAAAATCGAGAGTACACCTTATGAGAAGGATTTAGGAGTCATAGTGGACTCCAAGCTATCAACTTCCTGACAGTGTTAAGAAGCCATTAAGAAGGCTAACAGAATGTTAGGTTATATAGCACGATCTGTGGAGTACAAGTCCAAGGAGGTTCTGCTCAACCTTTATAATGCACTGGTGAGGCCTCATCTTGAGTACTGTGTGCAGTTTTGGTCTCCAGGCTACAAAAAGGACATAGCAGCACTAGAAAAGGTCCAGAGAAGAGCGACTAGGCTGATTCCAGGTCTACAGGGGTTGAATTATGAGGAAAGATTAAAAGAGCTGAGCCTTTACAGTTTAAGCAAAAGAAGATTAAGAGAAGACATGATTGAAGTGTTTAAAATTATGAAGGGAATTAGTACAGTGGATCGAGACTTGTATTTTAAAATCAAGAACACGGGGACACAGTTGGAAACTTGTTAAGGGTAAATTTCGCACAAACATTAGGAAGTTTTTCTTTACACAAAGAACGATAGACACTTGGAATAAGCTACCAAGTAGTGTGGTAGACAGTAAGACGTTAGGGACTTTCAAAACTTGACTTGATGTTTTCTTGAAGGAAACAAGTGGATAGGACTGGCGAGCTTTGTTGGGCTGAATGGCTTGTTCTCGTCTAGATTGTTCTAATGTAGAAAACTATTTCTGTGAATAATTGTATTGCTTTAAAGTCTCAATGGCAAAGAAAACTAAATTTGCATAAAGTTAGTATATTTGCATAAGGATCACCCCTTTTGCAGCAACACTGTGAATTGTTCCTGGTAACTCCCACACCTTAGCACTATGACAAACAAAAACTTAAAGATGGCTAGCAATGTATTTTTACTGTTATGAAAGCTGATCTATGGTGTGTTTTTTTTCAATAACTTGGTGAATCTGTAGAAAATGATTGGTACCTAAATTGCTAGTCATTTAACTGTTAGGTTATAGACACAGTTGTTTTTTAAAAGGTCTTTTAACTAATTTAATTTAAGTTTATTTTGAAGTCACTGAATAGAATTGTATTTTTGCTGTAATATCCATTAATACAGAAATACAGTAAAATACTGTGAAAGTCGTAGGCAGTAATTTGCTTCAAATATACAGTCAAATTTTGTATAGTGTAGTTGAACCATTACAGAGAAACTTGCACAGCATCCAGGCTTGGGCAGACAAAGTAACACTGACAGAGACTTGTTAAGGGTAAATTTCGTACACACACACTAGGAAGGTTTTGTTCACACAGGGAACCACAATCACATGGAATAAATTACCAAGTAGTAGTAGTGCCGTAGACAGTAGAACTTTAGAGACCTTTGAAACTTGACTTGTTGCACTGGTATACTATCTGTCCCCTTTTTCAGCCAAAACAAAGTTTTAGGGCAAAATATAATATATATATAATATATAATAATATATTTAATAAAGTTTCACACACAGAAGGCACACAGCACCAAATTCACAGTACAAATCAACAGCAGAGATGACATTAGAACAGAGTACAATCTCTGTATTTCAGCAATGCTGAGAAATGCATACTCAATTGAATATTTAAATCAGATATGTGGTACCCCGGCTAATCCTACATTTAAAGATCACAAAACTATTGTTCTTTAATTTAACTCTTTCAAGACTGTCTTATCCTTTTGATGTATTTTCTGATTTTAGTGACATTATGTTCGGTGGGGGGAAATGCCAGTAACTACTTTCTTTATTATTACCTTTGTTTTAGCTTGTACCTTCCTGGCATTTAATTTATACCTAGTATATAGAAGATATGTGGTGGGCTGGCGCCTTGCCCAGGGTTTGTTTCCTGCCTTGTGCCCTGTGTTAGCAGGGATTGGCTCCAGCACACCCCCATGACCCTGTAGTTAGGATATAGCAGGTTGGATAATGGATGGATATAGAAGATATATTTTCTCAGACACTTTCTGAAATTTTAAACAGTAGTGTAAATTTGCTCTTCTATAATTGCCAAGTTTTATTGACCTAATCCTGAGCAGATTTTGTATATGCAGTTGACATTCAGAATTAGTATTGCTATATGCAAGAAATGATCACTGCATAGGGTGAAAGAACTTGTCATTTAATTGTAGATTTCTGTCCTACAATGTTTAAGATTATTGCTGCTGTGACATGAAACAAATAATGATTTTAAAATTAAGGCAAAAGCTAGAGTAATTAAGTATCATACCTGTCCAATATCAATCGCAGGATTCAGACTGTTGCCAACATCCATTACAATCCAAGTATGAAGGTTCTGGGGAAGAGAAGCAGCATTTAGTATTTTGATAGGAAAAAAGTGGTGTTTTCATGGAAATTGCGAGTTATCACTATTCTTACCATATATACCAAATATTGAACAATGAAAACAGTATTTTTCTTTGTGTTGTGGCATGAAATTTTGTATACATAAATAAATATTATGATAAATAATCTATACTAATAAAAGGCAAAGCCCTCACTGACTGACTGACTGACTGACTGACTCGTCACTAATTCTCCAACTTGCTGTGTGGGTGGAAGGCTGAAATTTGGCAGGCTCATTCCTTACAGCTTCCTTACAAAAGTTGGGCAGGTTTCATTTCGAAATTCTACGCATAATGGTCATAACTAGAAGCTTTTTTTCTCCGCTTACTGTAATGGAGTTGAGCTCGAAAGCCGTGGGGGGCGGAGTTTCGTGTGACATCATCACGCCTCCCACGTAATTACGCAGTACGTAGAAAACCAGGAAGAGCTCCAAAAAGCGCTTAAGAAAACATGCATTATATAATTAAGAAGGCAGCGAAACAATTACAAGCGAGCGAGTGACATATAAAACCATATTCAGCGGCTCACGTGAACTGACGCAGTGCGCAGACAAAAAGCAACAGTTCCAAAGAGTGCTGAACAAAAACCGAATTACACTGCTACGCTCAACTAGATAAACCACACGCCGTGGCGCAATAGTAGAGGCTTTGCCTCTAACGCCGATGTCCGAGGTTCGATTCCCGAGAGGGGTTGCACTGAGTATGTACGCACGCATTTTTATTCATTTTAACTTCGAGTCCCCTTGGTTTGAGACGTATGAAAAAATATACGGTTAACGCAGAAAGACAGATCACCAATTGAAGCTTTATGAATAATGGATACTTTATTCGCGATCAATGATTGTTTTGGTAAAGCCATACTCAGTGTATTCATTAGATGAACGGTAAAAAAGTAAGAGCGAGGGGAGGGTAACTTATTGAGGCATGCAGGCAAAACCACAATAGCAGCGGGCTCGATGTACTGTAGTGCATGTCAACTCGATCTGAATTGAGCGATCACATTCGAAGAAATATATCTTTTCAAGTTCTATTTAGTCCATATGTGTCAAACTCAAGGCCCACGAGCCACATCCAGCCTGGCGTGTAATTAAATCCGGCCCGCGATATTTTATATACTGTATTATTGTTATTAATGGCCCGGGGAGATGAAGCGCTGGTAACACAATAAACTACAGATCCCATAATGCAGCGCTTCAGCTGCCATGCCGAACACCGCTTTAATCAAGTTTAGCTTATGATGCTGCAAGTTATCGCGAAGCTAGCCCACACGATGCAGAAGAGAAAAGGTGATTCTGAACACAGAGCCTTTAAAAACCGATGGGAGGCTGAGTATATGTTTACTGACATTGCCGGTAAACCCGTGTGTCTCATTTGTGGAGCTAATGTGGCTGTAATTACAGAATTTAATCTAAGACGGCACTATGAGACAAAACATCAAGATAACCTGAAAGACCTGAATGCAATGCACAAGATACAGAAAGCAGAAGAGTTAAAGAAGAATCTGACACTTCAGCAGGCGTTTTTACCTGTGCAAAATCACAAAGTGAAGCTGCTTTTATGGGAGACACAAATGCACCAGTGCAACTTGCCCCACTTTCCCTGTTGCCAAGTAATGTTGAACCAAATCGGCACAACGGTATTCCCAAATACGCACTTTGCTGATAAACTGAGCGCACTGCTCACTGAGTTCGCACGGCGCTTTGGTCACTTTGAAGAACACAAAAAGAATTTTCAGTTGTTTCGCAACCCATTTGCCGTCGATGTGGAAACTGCGCCTGTGCAGATTCAGATGGAGGTGATTGAGCTGCAGTGTAATGGCACACTGAAGGCAAAGTACGATACTGCAGGGCCCGCACAGTTTATTCACTCCATTCACGCACAAATGCTCCAGCTCCGTCTACATGCGGCTCGAACCTTGTGCATGTTTGGTAGCACATATCTGTGTGAGAAGCTCTTCTCAGTCATGAAGACTAACAAAACAGCACACAGGAGTCACCTCACTGATGAGCACCTGCAGTCCATCCTGACAATCTCCACAACACAGAACCTCACACCAAACATAAACAAACTTCTTGAGTTGATTTATTCCCGAATAATATTCTGTCGACTAAATAAAAATTCCTTCCATTTAAAATTTAAATAGAACTTGAACAGAAACGATAGTTCATAAAATCCACGAAGACTTGCATGTAAGAGCGGGAGTCATCCGTTTTAACAAGCAGCGTATTGCACTGATACGAAATAGCCTGCCCATTCAATTATTTAGGAATGGATAAATAAATTAAGATTTTGTACAAATAATGTTTTTCATTTTGCTTCCTTCATGGATTCTGGCACCCCCAGCAACAGTTGCTCGCACCCCAAAGACTGTATATATGTGTGTATATATATATATATATATATATATATATATATATATATATATATATATATATATATATATAATGTGTGTGTGTGTGTGTATATGTATATATGTAGATATGTATGTATATATGTTTATATGTGTGTGTGTGTGTGTCTGTGTGTGTATATGTATATATGTATGTATATATGTTTATATGTGTGTGTGTGTATATGTAGATATGTATGTATATATATATATATATGTATGTATGTGTGTGTATATATATATATATATATAGATATATATATATATATATATGACAGCAACACTCATCACTCACAACAATGACAAAACAATTACATTGACGATAATGTTACGTTATTTTCAAAATGTTTCCTTTTCTTTTTCATTACTTCTTTAACACACTACTTCTCCGCTGCGAAGGGCGGGTATTTTGCTAGTGATAAATATTTTGTTTGACTCTATTTGTAAGTCAGAGAAAGCAAATGTAATATTAGTGTTTTATTACATTGATATTCTTTCATGTCTAACCAACCCATGAGTCTTTAGGACTGACTTAGAAAGTGAATTTTACGGTAGAGTTGGAGGAAGTGTCTGAAAGTGTGAAAATAAGCTAGTAACTGGGGGATGTGTCACACCAGAATTCTATTGGTTTAAAGTTATAACTTAACCCCTGCTTGTCCATTTACTCTCCCTAATTGTCTGAGGTTATAGAAGTAGAAGAGAAGTTGGGGAGAAGTTATAAAGTACAATCTATACTAATAAAAGGCAAAGTCCTCACTGACTGACTCACTCACTGACTCATCAGTAATTCTCCAACTTCCCATGTAGGTAGAAGGCTGAAACTTGGCAGGCTTATTCCTTACAGCATATTTAAAACAGCTAAGTAGGTTTCATTTCGAAATTCTATGCGTAACGGTCATAACGGTCGACAGCGTCCGGCATGTTGAACTTTCTTATTTATGGCCCCATCATCACGAAATTTGGTAGGCGGCTTCCCTGCGCTAACCGAAACCAATGTGCGTACTTATTTCAGTGGTATGACGCCACTGTCGGCCGCCATATTGAACTTTCCAACGTCACTAATTCTCCAACTTCCCGTGTAGGTAGAAGACTGAAATTTGGCAGGCTCATTCCTTACAGCTTACTTACAAATGTTAAGCACATTTCATTTCGAAATTCTACGCGTAACGGTCATAATGGTCGACAACGTCCGCCATGTTAAACTTTCTTATTTATGGCCCCATCTTCATGAAATTTGGTAGGCGGCTTCCCTGCACTAACCGAAACCAATGTACGTACTTATTTCAGTGGTATGATGCCACTGTCAGCCGCCATATTGACCTTTTCAATGGTCTTTGTTACTTATGGGCCCATCTTCAAGAAATTTGGTACGCGGGTCCCCAACAGCTAATTGAATCCTACTTACATACATATATACGTCCATAGCCTGCAGCTCGGTCACCGTGTGAGGCGGCGTTGGTTCCCCCATCCTAATACCTCCCACGTTGTTGGCTGCCTGCCTATATAAGGTCGTCCGTCGCTCCGGTATCTACATTCCCGTCCTTGCTTCGCCATGAGATTCATGTCTCTCTGCTGATAACTACAGCCTTTTTATTTAATCAACGGCTTCTCCGCTGTTTTATTGTTTATTGTTCTTATTACGATTATAGTTATTGTGTAGGGATTTTAGACTTGCTTTACATTGTTCAGGTACCCATTTCCTTTATCGTTCCAACCATACCCCCATTAACATGTCTATTGAGGTGATCACCATCGATCAAAGAACTGTCACTTACCGAGTGGTTTCCATGCCCGGAGATGGCACTTAACTTTTCCATTCTCTTTGTTACATATTGCACAGCCATATCAGGCTCACTCTTAATATCCGGAGGAACATTGTGTCTTATGTATTGAATGACGGGGACAGGTTCAAGGTGTGGACTGATGACGGTATAGGAGATAATTATAATACACAGGAGCACTATAAGAGTGAAATGCTTAAGCCCTTCACCTATGGTTCTGCATGTGAGTTGATGGCTGCCGCTGAATTGTTCGGTTGACGCTTTCAAGTGTACCGAAATGGCCAAATATTTTACACCTTTCAACAACTGCCAATGCCTCTTAAACATCTTTGATTTACAGGTGACGATTTCAGTAGTGGACACTTTGATGTTTATGAATGTTTAAACTCTCAAATGCTGGATGTGAAGTTATCGATGAAACTGGTTGTATGCTTACAGCGCTTGACAGATGCTGAATGTCTCTTCAACACAAGTCCTGCAAATACTGTCGTAATTGAAATAAACCATGAAACTCAAACTGATTATGACAGCAGCAATCCAAGCTGTGAGATCTGAGACAAGATTATTTTTCACATGGCCAACTGTAAGTTGCATGCTCAAGAGTAAGCTCAGCGCACAGCTTGGTCATGTTACAACTGGAGAGCCGAACTCACAATGTAGTATACAAAGAGATCCTTAACAAATAATTATTGGTATATTTTCCCTCAGTTTGAAAGGGTTTAATTTTCATCTTAATAAAAATTTTAAGGCAGTACTTCGCTGCTGCGAAGCGCGGGTATTTTGCTAGTACCTTATAAACAGTGTATGGGATTTTAGGCATTCTGACAAAGGCTACACAATAAAGAATACAAAAACACTTTGTTATTATCATTTTTTTTTCATGGGAAGAGACTGCAACATTGATTAATGCATGGTTTTCATATTCAAATTTTACTGGCCAATTACAATATACCTTTTTCATGTGATATAGAAAGAAGTAAACATCTTAATAATTTTCCTTACCTTATGATCACCAGTTAAACAGTCAATCTCAACTTCAGAGCAGGCCACTCCATAACTGAAGTAAGTAAATGGAATTCCTTCATTTTTTTCAAAGTCATATCCAATGTCAGGGGTTCTAATTAAACAGACAGAGTACAAAAAAAGTACATAAAAAAATGAGCAGTGAAGAGGTGAAAATGAAAGGTAGGTGTTACCAAGAAGCAACAAAATGTAAGGTTATAAAATCATATTCAATCTAATAAAATTTAGACAAGGATACTGTTCTTATTTAAACATAATTAACCTAAAACTCAAAATAACATTCAAGAAAGTGCAAAGTATTGTACTAAATAGAAACACATCATGTCTGAGGAAATATAGTTTAAACATAAAACCCAGATGCACCCCTGACCCCTTCCTGTATATGTTAAAATAAGCAGTGTCACAATTCTGCTGACTTGGGCAAACTTTTAGCTTTCCCCTTCTACCATTAAATAACAGTATACAGTTTCAAAAATTTCTGAAACTCATAACTGTAGCAATATGATTGCAAGTCCAATTCATACTGGCATATACTAGGTAATGCATTTATAATAGAAAGAGCTTGGCTACTCCAGCACTTAATAAGCCATTGACTTCAATGAATTCAAATGGAGACCCCACTGGGGGTTATCTGTAAGTGCTGTCAATGATTTGCAAGAATGAGATATTGCTAGTATTGGAATATAAAATGATATTATATCTGACATTGAAAATGGATTTCAGAGCACCTACCATTTATTTATTTTATGAACTACAAGACGCTGGCTTTGTGCACAAGGAACAGTTATTGACAAGAATAAACTTATTCACACTGGGGCCACATAAAGATTATTTTTAAGCGAATATACAAAGTTTCAGAGAATTAAATTAAATTGGAGTTCAAGGAGAAAATCCATGCAGACATGAGACATGGAGAGAACACACCATCTTCATATTGTGAATTTCCCCTTGGGATTAATAAAGTATCTATCTATCTATCTATGTAGAAGCCAGACCAATGAATCAAAACCACATTTGTGAGACAACAGTGCTAACTAATGTATCACCATGCAGCCATTAGGTATTGTGACTCTATTTAACTGCCAAATTTAAACACACCAAGTTGACTGATTCAAGGACTAAATAAAACAAAAATGGAGAATGGAATAATTTTTGTTTTTATCTAAGGAACACTTTTAAATTCCAGAAGAATTTGGCTACAGGTTATGGGAGGGTATGGGATTTAACTATTTGAACTGTTTATTGCTCTTGATATGCTTTCCCTTTATATGCTAGTGTCCTTTGATTACACTTTAACTGTACACTTACACTGTAACCAACCTTCTGCATAAGATACAAAATCTGAACATTTTTTTTTAGTTTTTTTAGTTTTAGTTTTCTTGTAGAGCCAAACAACTAATAAAACAACTTGTTTTTAAATATAATGCACCTTTATTGCATTCTTTGTGGTCCTTTTCCTGTGTAAGCAAGTGATCAAGTCATGATGTCACTATCTTTTGTAAATATATATTTTATATACTTTTGAATTTTGATAATGCTCTCAGAGAATCTACTATTTTGGAATCATATTAATCAATAAAAAATGATTGCTTTATTTTATGCTACATATCAACTTTTGTGAGAGGATGTTGTCAATAGATACCTCAGTTAAAGTCAATGCTTTTAAAGTTTATTAGAGAAGATTATTATTTTTTAATATTAAAATTTTAGTACTTTACCTTTTTTTGACATATAGGCTATTTTTGAAGATTTAGCAGAGCCTAACTTATTATTAATCTTTTGTATTTCTTTTTTGCAAGAATGACATACTTTCACAAAGTAAAACACACATTCAAAGCCAAATAATGTTTTTTTTTTTCATAAATTACTTTTGTATTGTAAAATTTGGTTCAGTTTTCTATTTTTTGAAAATATTTTTGAATATATTTTGAAATGCAGTAAAAGATAAAATAAAATTCAATACGCAATTTCTTACATTAAGAAATGACAGTACTCCACAATGAGCAGGTTATTAACGTGTCTTAAAGGTGAACATTTAAAGTTATTAAATGCTCTATTTTAATTTATTTTAATGGAATGAATAGTCATTATACTTTATAGAGTAAAGAAAAAGGTGTTTGTTGTTTGTGTTGAAACATCTAAAGTGTAGTAACAATATAGTACTTCCCATTTACTGAATAGTGCATCAATTTATTAAACATCAATAAGCATGCATCAGTATGAGTTTAAATATTCAAATATCAGATGCAACCATACACCTTGCATCAGACAGAACAATTAAAAGCCAAACAACACAAGTAACTGAGATACAGAATAGTCAATAATATTGACACAGCCAGAAAATATTATTCAGCAATTACACTTAAAAAAAGAAAATCAGTAGATATTAACAAATATCCATCCATCCATTTTCTAACCCGCTGAATACGAATACAGGGTCACGGGGGTCTACTGGAGCCAATCCCAGCCAACACAGGGCACAAGGCAGGAACCAATCCTGGGCAGGGTGCCAACCCACTGCAGGACACACACAAACACACCCACACACCAAGCACACACTAGGGCCAATGTAGAATCGCCAATCCACCTAACCTGCATGTCTTTGGACTGTGGGAGGAAACCGGAGCGCCCGGAGGAAACCCACGCAGACACGGGGAGAACATGCAAACTCCACGCATGGAGGACCCGGGAAGCGAACCCAGGTCTCCTAACTGCGAGGCAGCAGCGCTACCACTGCGCCACCGTGCTGCCTTAACAAATATGTTACCATATTAAATTAAAAATAAATAAACATACTACATGTAACAAAGTATTTCAAATCAAAGTCAAAATCAAATTGGACAGAATAAATAACGATTACACAGTACAACTAAATTAGCAGAGCAAACCAAATGGTAAATCTGGAGTCTTGCTCACAGGTCAAGCAGAATCTCTATGTGAGTTAGCAGATTAATAGCTCTGGGGTGAGGAACAGTTTACAAAACATCTGTTATAATTTTCATTGATGCTGGTTATTGGATCATTTCCTCAATGGCAGGGGACACACAATTTATTGCTGGGGTGTGTGGGGCATGAGATCATAGCAATGCTTTCTAAAGGAATTTTTCCTATGGATAAATTAAAATTATTTGCATTTAATTTTATAAGACTTGCCTGCATAAAGAATTACTTTATAATATTAAACATTAATTTAAAACAGCCTAAACTTTAACTAGATTATATCCATGCAAAATGTAGGTTTAAATTTAACAGTAAACTAACTTTTAATTGTTAGAAATCTATACTTTGTAAGACCTGTTTTTAATAATTATCAGGTCAGGTCAAGTTGGGGAGTATGCACCCACCACATGACAAAACAGTTTTGGACTGCAGCTGGCAACCTTCACAGGCAGGCAGGCACACAGTCTAGTCCCACCCTCCAGAAATGACTATCTATCTGCCACAGCCAGGTGTTATGTGGGCATCCCCTTGGCGTTGTCCAACCACTAATGTCCTCAATAATGAGGAGCTTGTGAACTAGATCATCCTTGGGAAATCACGCCACATGGCCATAGTGCTGTACCTTCCTCACAATGCAGGTAGTGTGCCTCATTCAAGGGACTCTGTGAGCAACCAACCATATGACACAAAGGCAAACCATCGGTACCCAAGGATTCTCTGAAGAGACACAGTACTAAAGGAGTCCAGTCTTCATCTTAGGTCACCGGATAGCATCCATGTCTCGCAACCATATAGCAAAACAGGAAGCAGCAGGACTGTAAAGACTTGAACCTTCATCCTTTTGCAAAGATATTGGGGTCGCCACACACCCCTTTCCAGTCTACTGACTTCATAGGAAGAGTAACCAGAGACATGAATGTCTTTGCCAAGGTTAATAATTATAACAATTGAACACAAATGTGGCTTTGTCAGATATGGAAAACCTGGTTTTGCACCTTGTATAATTAACTACTGTAGTACTTTATAATTTTTTTTCCACACAGAGAACCATAGACACATGGAATAAGTTACCAAGCAGTGTGATATACAGTAGAATTTTAAGGACTTTCAAAACCAGATTCAAAGATATTTTGGAAGAATTAAGTGGACAGGACTGGTGGGCTTTGTTAGGCTGAATGGCCCGTTCTTATCCAGGCTGTTCTAATATACTAATGCTTAGTATCAGGCTTTTCACATCATTCTATTATTAACATAAAGTTAAGTAAAAATCTCTGTTAATAGAAAGTCAAATGTTATTCTTTGTGTTATAGCAAAACTGTTTTTGAAGTACACCTTTTTATAGATAAAATAATTAGTGGTCTGACTGTTCTTTATACAACAAAGCCTATAATACAGTATTTTTACTACAATCACACTATTCCAGCCTTCTTAAATTAACAGGGTAATTAATTAGATTATATGGGGATGAGTCTTTACCTCAGGGCTATTATAATCTAAATAATGACAGATCATGTTACCCTGGAAACAAGGCCACAATACAATTTTCCACGATGCTAGAGGGGGAGTACCCCAGCATATACCATAGTGCTAGCAATATGTTACTTCCAAGCCAAAATATTACAAGTTACATTCATTGGCGTATTTCACAAAAGTGTTTTTTGCAGTGAATATGATATGTTTGCCGGTGACATTGTTTGCTGAATATCATCCTGGAAATTCACCACACAGCCAGCTTAGCGGAACATTTTCACCCAGTGCTCCTCAATGGTTTGTGAAGCCAGCATGACATAGCAGCCTCAAGCAGAACTCTCATGCATGCCTCCATTAATTTCATCCTGCATTTGTTTAAAAAAAATGCAGTTTTTTTCACTTAATTTACATTAACTGACCATAATGAGTACAGCTATTGGATATTTAGGCATCACATGCATAATTACCCATGTCCCAAACTACAATCTCAAAGCAACCCTTAAAGGAGCTCTCCCCTCATCAGAAAACACAGGAGACCCTCCAAAAATAATAGCAATGAAGGATTTCTTACTATTTACAAAACTTTTCTTTCTTTTTGATGAAAGAAAAAAAAGTGTGAAGCATCTGCACAAATAGATAGGAAACAAAAAAGGCATTTCACCTACACCTGTGCCATGACTTCAAACAATGGAACAAGCTAATCCTATGCTACTGCCTCATGACATGGTCATTGGGTGCCACAAGACTGAAACTCTGCAAGTGTAATGATCTATATTGTATTTACTTATTGTTCATTTGTGTCCATTGTTGTGTGATTTGTTTGTGTTATTCATTTTGTGTGCATCTTGTGTGGTTTGATGCATGGTGGCACAGTATTTCGGACTGCTACCTCACAGCTCAGGTCACATTTTTAACTACAATAATTGGTTCAGGGTGGATGCTTCCCTAGCTTTCATTACCACTTAAAGTACCAATGCAACATTATAATCCACTCCAAGCTAGTTCAGTTTTCCTTCCCCATTTACTTCAATGCACTTTTTGTGATTTTCGGAGAAAACTCCTTGGGGTTTGCTCATCATTGATTACAAGACTTGATTCATAACTGTGATAAGGGAGACTGTGAATTTCCCCTTGGGATTAATAAAGTATCTATATATCTATCTATCTATCTATCTTTGTTGCATATAAAAGGAAAACTTGTAACACAGGATAATTAGAACTAAAGGCCTCTCTGGGAATATCTAGTTTCGGTTCTTGAGTTATCTTTATATATAATACACTACCGTGGCTGTCCATTTGTCTGTCTAGGATTTTAAATCACCTGTAGCTCGCAAACCGTTTGACGTATTCACCTGAAATTTGGTACACATATACCAAGTGACGTCTACAATATGCTTTCAGGGTGATGATTGACCTCCAAGGTTATTCCTCTTTTTATTTTTATTTTTTTATTGTAGCATCAACTCTCAGCAGTGCACAGCAGGGTGGCTGTGCGGCCCATGTGTACGAGCGCCGTTCTCATCCCTACCACCTTCGCCATCTCTTCCCCTACCTCTTCCTATCCTAAATCATTCTTGAGGCAGATTAAAGACTTAAATGCCAGCTTAAGTGAAAAATTAAGGACGAAAAGATGCTGACGAAAGAAGAAAAGAAGTGGGCCGCTAGAGTGGAGTAAAGAAGAGCTGCTCAGGAAGCGCATCAACCTCTGAGCAAATGAATCCTAAATGTACAGAGAAAGACTCTGAAAACTAGGAATGCTCAAGTCAAGTGTTTTCACTGCATTTTATCACGCAGTGCACCATTACTAGTAATATATATTGTAGAATGTTCACAACTCAAATTTTGTTTTATTTTGTAGTTTTGCTTTTATATTTGATTTGTTGGTATTTTATATCTTATTCTAATTTTATGTTTACTGCAGCACCATTTGTATTCTATTTTTAATAATCAACATCATTTTGTGCCTTTTCAGAGTATGGAGTTGTTAACAATAATGTCCATTGATGACACAAGTCTCCTGGAAGTTGCAACACTTAACATCAACAGGTTGTTATTTAAGATGGCTGTGTGTTGTTAACAATTGTCTACACTTCTAGAATTAAAAGAAAAAACAGTCTTCATAAGTATTGATTTATTTCTTAGAATATTAGGTCTTAACTCTTGCTTGTTATTTTGACTAGTCATTTTGGTTTTCATTTCTTTTTCTTGGTTTCAGACAAGAATCCTGATTCTTTAATTTTAAAAATAACTAATTTTTACCATTCAAATAAAGCAAAAGCTTAAGAGGTCATGGGGCAAGTGACATGTTCATGTGCCTAGGAACTACACCACATCATAGCTACCACATACATAAAATGGTAATGTCCATTAAATCCAGGAACACAAATTCATTTTGCCCATGAAAAAAAACACACACACAATGGTGACAAACAGAATTTACAAAAATAACAGTAAAATATAAACAAGATGTAAAGAAAAATAATTGATAAATCATATTCATGATACTATGGGACAGCAGACTTTGTAGTATGTTATCCTTTCCTTTAGATTTATGTTATTGATTTCTGTCTTGTGGGTCTCATTTTTATGTAAAACATACCTGTTTTGAGAGACATTTTGACTCTTTGGTGTTATTCTGGGAATAAAGAGATACCCATGAGGATGCCATCTGTTTAACAATATGTATTGCTACGCACATAATGCAAGGTGCTTTTGTTCGTAAACACTGTGTGTGTTTTTCATTTTTAATTTATAAATTAATTTGAGCTTGTCAATGGAAAGCACTTTACTTATAAAAAAAATTAATTGAATTTTCAGGAAAAAAGCAAGTTAAAGAAGGTTTGCTGAAAGAATTAAGAAATCAGACTCTTTTGTAAGACTTATTTATAGTGAATATACTGTATATTATTAAGCTGGATTATGTCTCTTTAAGATAGAAAGGACTGGCAAATTAACAGGTAGTACTCTGCTGTTTTAAATGACATTTTTTTCATCAGATGTACATGAAATGATGTGTGCATTGCTTGCATGCAACCTTTTACCTCAAATTTAATAATCTAAAATAAATATTTCTCTAGTCTCCTCAGTTTGTTTGTTAAACTGAGAAACAAAAGAAGCATGTGTCCACCTGTACCTTGAGTTAGGATTTGCGTGCCTGCTTACAGTTGTGGCAGGTGGCTGGGTGTGGTCACCAATCAACCACCTACTTAAGGAGCCGCCGCCCGGCAATCAAGGCTGGAGTTGGGTGAGGAGGAGGACAAGGTCATGGCAGAGGAGGCGAGGAGAGGCCTGAGTGTTTGTGTGTGGACTGTGACTTTTGACTTTGGGGAGACTGGGGGGTTGGTGGCGGTGCACTTTTGTAATATAGTTGTAAATAAACGTGGGTGATAATTAAAACGGTGTCCGTCTGTGTGTGTCCAGGCTGCTATCCTTCACAGTGGCGTAGCCGGCAGGATGCTCCACCTGGGTTAAGGTGGGGACCTGAAGTGAAAATTAGGTCTGTGAAGGGCCCGGCACAACAGGGGAGCCCACCCACGTGCCGCAGGGGTGGCGTGCACTCAACCCCGCCACAACGAAGTGCTGTGTGGACCATTGGGGGTCCATTGAAGGACTTTGTTCTAGAGGGGCGGCGCACCGAGACAGAACCCAGCAAGGGGACTGCCGAGAAGGTGCGGCTGGAGCTGTGGAAATCACAGCCATGCTGCCCGGAGAGACGCTCTCCCGTGAGATAGGAGAGCGTGAAGGCCGACCAAACGTCCCTCCTCAAATCAGGCACGGGATTGGACAGCGTGTCCTGTTCTCTCACCAGCGGTTGGTCGAAGGCGAGAGCAGGGAATGTCCGTCCCGTACACCCAGGAAACCCGAGTGGGCCGCAGGGAAAGGCCCATAGAGAGCAGTCCGTCGGTGGAAGTCCGCACAAGGTAAGCCCACCGCTGGCTGCTTCTCTCTCCTTGGCGGCGATCTTACAGGAGCTGCAAGAAGAACTGCGCCTTGTGCTGTTGCCGCCGGCCGAGCGATGTGTCCTCCGGGCGGAGACGTTGGACTCAGGAGGGACGACAGTGGCGTCGGATTTAGAGCTGCAGGCAAGTGAGGATCGGCGCACTGCGGGAGCTCCTGGACGGGGGGGCACAGTGGGGAAGGTAAGTGAGACCGACCCCGTAAAGCTCCGGACGCCAGCGGGGCCGGGTCTGCGCTCTTGCAATTAGCAGATCCAAGCCGCCGCGGCGTCCCAAAGTAGGCGGAGGAAGCGGCTTGGGGAAGCCAGTTCCTCCGACATGGGAGGACGTGTCGCTGGGTGCGCACGTCCCGTGAAGGGCCATCCTCTGCGGAGGCAGAGGAAAACCCCGCAGCATGGGAGGTGGACACAACGCCTGAGCTCACGGGTGGTTCCGTGGCAGGGACCGCCGACTTACCGCACGAGGAAGCCGAATGGGGGAACAACAGAGGGCTGATTGGAGTGGAGAACTTTGGCCCAGCTGGATGGACGAGCTGAGGGTCTGCATCAGGGCAACGTTACCGCCCCTTGTTTTTCTGTTTTCTTTACAGGCTCGGGCCCTACCCTGCAATGTGTCGGCTTGGCGCCGAGGCGTCTTTGTCCTCGCAGAATGGTCCGCTGGTACCGGGAGGTCCCAGCTAGCGGGGGAGTATTGTGGCAGGTGGCTGGGTGTGGTCACCAATCAGCCACCTACTGAAGGAGCCGCTGCCCGGCAATCAAGGCTGGAGTCGGGTGAGGAGGAGGACAAGGTCGTGGCAGAGGAGGTGAGGCCCGAGTGTTTGTGTGTGGACTGTGACTTTTGACTTTGGGGAGACTGGGGGGTTGGCGGCGGTGCACTTTTGTAATATAGTTGTAAATAAACGTGGGTGATGATTAAAACGGTGTCCGTCTGTGTGTGTCCGGGCCGCTATCCTTCACACAGTCTAGACCACTTGATTTCATTTATTTGATATACCTAATCTGATTATTTCACTCAATAAATTTTTAATTTACTTAGGTTCTGCTTGTGCACAGTGACTGCTAAAATCTCAACATATAAAACTATATTGTATTAAATTGTGTGGAATGAACAATAATAAACAAACATGATTATTAACCAAATGTATATCATAATTTTTTTTTAAATGAAAATCAACAATAATAAAGCAATACCTCTTTAACAAAAATAGTTTGAATTTTAGCATATGTTTTACTGCAGCTTTTTCAATATTTTTGACTTTACTAAATTTAGCAAACTATTATTTCTTACAGATCACATTATTGAAAACAAACAATCATTTCCAATAAGCCCATCCATCCATCCATCCATCATCCAACCCACTATATATCCTAACTACAGGGTCACGGGGGGTCTGCTGGAGTAAGTCCAAATAAAAAATATAAATATAAGATTATTCAGATATCTGATAAAATATATTGTTCTTTGTAAAATACCATCTTATTTCGAGGGCTAACAGCCAAGTTACACAGATTATAGTATTTAGGGCAACAAAGTAACCAAACTGGACCATCTGCTTTAAGGCAAGTAGGGTGAGATAATACTTTGATTAAAAGGACAATTTGACAAATAAGTTCAAAAACAAGTTACTTACTTATAAAAGCCATTTGCTGATAGATTAACTCTATCAAAATATGCAGCTCTCACCTTTAAGAAAAAATATTAAATAAGAAATAAATACCCAGCTCTCAATTGTAATTTGAAATACATATATTATATACATTTCAGATGATAGTTTACCCAGTCCTCCCAAGTTCCATCAGGGTGCTTGTCCTGGTATGGCTTTAGACGCTTCAATATAGTTTGACAAGCATTCTGTGAAGTAATAATAAACAGCCTTAAATTTCATTGAATCTCATGAATATTGTATAGTTTTGCCACTATAGTATCAATGTATGTCTCAGTTGCTATTGAAAGTAAAATATTTGGCATACAGAAACCATTGCACAAATTCAGTGACACAGTGCAATGCCAGTAAAGCAATGTTCATTAATGTGACTTGCAAGTTACAGCATAAAGTACAACATGGTGGTGATCACCCTCAGCAGGAATTTAAACCAATATATAGTTCAATAAGTATATTGTTGTGTAATACAAGAAGGTAGTATTTTTGCTTTATTTTTTATATAGTTCAGACCTTTGTATCAGGATTTATGGGGTACCAAGGAGGGGTAATACCCCTGGTGATGACATACGTCTTGCTCCCTGGTGAGTAGCTACTCTATTGTTCCCACCTGCAACCCAATTATCACCTGTGACTACAAGGAGCTGGGTGCATGTGACAGCAGTCACACCCTGGTAAACAGTTTTCTATAAGCACGCTAAACCAGATGAGGATAACTGACGAGTTGCCAATCCTTGACGATTCAAGGATTGTTTCCCTAAGCATGCAAAGTATGGATCTGGCAGATGGTTCAGAAGAAACCTTAACTTGAGTCATGGACTGGATTGAAGACTCAACAAGATGCAGTGGAGCACTTAAAGCATGACAGGGCACTAAGAACATCAGTTTATGGATAGTCTGAGACGACAGAGTAAAGTCAATGAAGCACAACTCTTCCTCACTTTAAACCAAGTCACCCCAAAGTCACTCTTGTTATTCATTCATTTTTTTATGTTATCCTTCATACTAAAATCTTGTGGCAAAAGGTTAATGCTGAAATGGAAGAGGCGGGTAAGCAGTTAGCCATGAACCTACATGCAGGTGGCTCAGGCCATTGGGATGTTATTCATTGACATGGAGCAGTAAGTGGAGCTTGGCAAACACCTGAGCAACTGAGTAGCTGGTTTTAGGAATGCACTTCCCACCTCCATGGTTGAGGAAAGGGTTTTAAAAAGACGCCTACTCCAGTCTTGCCCTAGCCTATTTACCATGGCTGGTAAACCCTATAACATATATATTAGAAATCAAATCAAGGAGTATTTCCCTTAACTTTGGCAAATGGCATGTAGACCTCAGAGGAGAGGTTCCCTAATAGGATATGAATTAGACCAGTACAACACTGACATTACTGCTTGTTTGAGACTTGTCTTACAAGAGAAGGTGAAAAAAGTGAAAGGGTATGGGTACACATTTTTTGGAGTGGAAGAGGAACTCAAGACCACCATGAGGCTGGAGTCAGATTTGCAGTGAAGAGGAAAATTGCTGGATGTCCATAGGGTGTGAACAATCAGATTATGCCTTTGAAACTGACCTGTTTTATGGTAGGATGTATGTAACCATCATCAGCATGTTTGCTCCAACCATGACCAATCCTGGGGATGTCAAAGATTTTTACAAAAAAACTGCAATCATTCATCGCCAATGTTCCTAAAGCTCATCATTCTTGGTGATTTCAATGCAACAGTTGGCTCTGACCATATCCCCTGGGATGGGGTAATTGGAAAATAAGGCTATTTCAGATATTTGCTGAATATGAACTGCTTGTCACCAATACAGTCTTTTGCCATCCCTTTTCATCCTGCTATTCTCCACCATGTTGAATGGAATCTAATTACCCATGTCATTGTCTAGAAGAGACACAGACAGAATGTATGCAAGACATAGTCCATGTGTGGTGCCGATTTCTGGACAGATCATCAACTAATTATTCCCAAAGTAAATATTTGTATCCAGGCCAAGAGACACCCACAAGGAATGGATCATCTTTGCTGATGACTTGACACTCAATGCTAGTTCAGAGCCTGATATGTAGCACAGTTTGGGCGAGTTCTCTGATGTGTGTAGCAACTTTGGATTTATCATCATCACTAAGATGTCTGAAGTAATGCATCAGCCAATTTCAGGGCAACCAAACATTACAATAATTGATCAAACACTGACTGCAGTGAACAGTTTCAATTTTGTATTTATTTGTTTTTATTGTCATTTTGAATTAGTACTGTTAAAGTAAGTGTAACCTTTGGCAGACTTCATACTAACATCTGGAGCAGAAGAGGAATTAGCCACTTGATTAAGCTGAAGGTGTATAGAGCTGTAGTGCTCACCAGTTTGATTTACACCCATGAAATGTGAACAATATATCAGTGGCAAGTAAAGAAACTGAACAGCTTCCACACAGCTTGCTTTAGGAAGCACCTAAATATAAAGGGGAAAATTGGAATTCCAGATATTAAAGTTCTTATGGTGGACAACAGAAAGGAAAATGTGTAAACGGAGGCCAAAGTAAGCGGTACAAAGACAACTTTAAATTGTCACTAAAAGCATTTGCCATCAATCCAGATAAGTGTGAACTTACTGCCCAGGATCAGGTCAAGCGGTGTTGCTACCTTCAAAAAACACAGTGACACATGAGGTGGGAAGGACAGTTGCAGCAGAAAGATGCAAATTGGGAAGTAATGCTCTGCCCAGCAACCTCCAACATAACGTGGCTGCCATCCCCTGCCAACATTTTCCAGTAACTTTTCTTGCATGCATTGATCTCTTTAGCCATCTGTGTACCCACAGAGTGGCCTAAACCTCCTTAACTCATAGATAAGTATAGCGTTCTTTTTCACTGAGTGATGTAGAAACAACAGCAACAACAACCTTTGTAGCATCTAGGCTGTAATAATTATATTGGCAGTTTAATAATAAATAAATACATGTAAATAGAAAATTTTGCATGAATATGGGTGTGTATGAAATTGCTAAGATTTACTCTTGCCTTGTGCCTTTTGCTGATTAGGCTGAGCAGTTCCCCTGCTCTAAGCAAGTTTAGAAAAAAGCACAGTGGTTGATGCTGTTGCCACATATTTCCTTATTTACAGAATGGTACATTTCTCTGTGGAGTTTGCACATTCTATCTATGACTTCTTGAGTTTAAAACTGGGTGCTCTGACTTGTCCTTCCAAATCTTACAAATGGTGTGTTATAAATTAATGTCTCAAACCCAATCCAGAGTCTGTTCCTACTAATTTTTGCCCTAGCCCTTTGAACCTGGACTTGAAACCTGTGAACCTCAGTACTTTGGTATTCAAGGATGAATGCAAGCAACATTTGAACAGAATCTTATTTATAAAATTAGGCTTGAAAGAGTTTACTGTCCCATGGTGTTTTTGGAAATATTAACTCTAAAACTACTAGAGATAAACATGATTAAGCTGACTCATTGGAGACAGAGCATTATTATGTTTCTAAATTATGCTGGTTAAAACATGATTAGATGAACATTATTTGACTACTCATCTATATAACTAAAAGTAGTATTAAGTATTTATACTGTGTGTATACAGAAAATATAATACAGTCAAAAATTAATTAATAAAACCTTACTGTTTTAATTTATTCACTTCTTGAAATATTTACCTAGGATCAATATTGACCTTTATATGAAAATAAATTTATTGCAATACAATAAAATATTCCAAGTCACTCTCACCTTCCATCTACTTTCCTGGTGAGGGTGACAGTGAAAACAAAATGAGTCTGACAGATCAGAGTACCGTATCCTTTCTATGAGCTCCTGCTGAGGAATTCCTGGACAATGCTAAGTATATAATCAGTCTAGCATCTCTTAAGTCTTCATCCAATAAACTGACTTTCTAATCTGACTTACTTCTATATTACCAAGCTCTGTGCCTGTTCATGGTCAGTAAGACTTAAAATCCTGCACAGGAACCTCATTTTGGCTGCCTGTGCTCATAATCTCATTCTTTCAGTTGCTATCCAAAGTTTGTGGCAATAGATAATGAAGATTCCACTCCCAGTTTCACCAACAGGGACCAGTGCAACATCTACAAAACTGCTACCACTATACTGATTTGTCTATTAATCTAAGGTAGTTAAACTGAAAAATAACAGAAACACAAAACAACATTTTAATATGAAGGACCTAATATGAAGTAGTGGGCACCTTTTGCCTTCTAAATAGCTTCAGTTCTTCTTGGAATCCATCCATTATCCAACCCGCTATATTCTAACACAGGGTAACGGGGGTCTGCTGGAGCCAATGCCAGCCAACACAGGGCACAAGGCAGGAACAAACCCCAGGCAGGGCACCAGCCTACCGCAGGGCACACACACACCACACACTAGAAACCGGAGCACCTGGAGGAAACCCATGCAGACACGGGGAGAACATGCAAACTCCACACAGGGAGGACCCAGGAAGTGAACCCAGGTCTCCTTACTGCGAGGCAGCAGCGCTACCACTGCGCCACCGTGCCACCTGTGATACAAATTCTGAACCGTATGTACTAAGATAAGCCTCCAGTTTTTTGAGGGATAAAGGACTGGGGATTCTTTCATAGCTATAGGAATTTTTGCTGATGGCTGTCAATATCTGTCTATACTGACAATGTGGAATCTGTCTTCATTAAAGTCATTGTTGAGACTTTACCTGCCCCAGTTTGAAAGAGAATGCAGCATAACACAAGCATTATAAAAGTTGCGGATGATACCACCGTCATTTTTGTGGGTGACAAGTCAGCATACAGGAGGGAGGTGGCTGGCCCTGTGAAGTGGCGTTAGGGCAGTAATCTCTTTCTTAAACCAGCAAAAGGAAAGAGATGATTATTGACACATGGAGGGAGAGAGGTAAGCACCCATCACTGTACATTGCAGAGACTGAGGTGAAGAGAGCGGCCACATTTAAATTTCTTGATATTAACATCTCTGAGGATCTTATTTGAACCGATCATGTCATAGACCTGGCAGGGAAAGAGCGGCAGCAGTTGTATTTTCTGAGGAGGACTCAGCAAGTTTGGCATGCTGAGCACTATCCTCAGCAACGTCTACAGATGTACAATTGAGAGTAGCCTTACCTACTCCATCACAGTCTGGTTTGGGAACAGTACACCACAGGACCGCAAGGCTCTAGAGCAAGTGGTTAAATTGGTACAAAATATGTTTGGAACAGCACTCCCTACACTAGAGAACATCCATAACATTAGAGTTCTCAGGAGGGCTCATAACATTATTAAGGACACAACCCATCCACTACATAAACTGTCCATACTGCTACCATTAGGAAGACACTATAAGAGCATAGCAGCTACAAACATCAAGGCTAAAAGACATTTTTCCCCCTTATGCCATCAGCCTTGTAAATAGAACCCATCCACTGCCCCTCTCCTCAGCACTACAGGTTAGCATGTATCTGAAGGATGGAAGGCCATCTTGAGACCATATAACTGCAGAGCTTATATTGAAGCATGTATTTATTTGTATAAGCACTTTTACTTCTGTTTGATTTTGCATTTCTTTTTATTGTTGTGCATTTTTGTCTGTTGTTGTGTTTTCTTGTTAATTGCTGGATGACTCACAGAATAGATTTTCATTATACTGAGTACATATGACAATAACGTTAAAGTTTCAGTCTGAGTTTGAGAGTGAGTTGCTAGCTATTGTGTGGCTACAGGTCAGATCTGCCTGAATTTGTTCAATGTTTGGGTATGTATGTCAGCATAAACAGATAATTTGACAAAATGTGTGTTTTTTTTCAATAGCTTCAAGTCACCTAAATAATATTTATTGCTATCATTGACTTGTTGATTGTCTCATCTGATTTGTGATGAATGTGATGAAGGCGGCATGGTGGCGCAGTGGGTAGCGCTGCTGCCTCGCAGTTAGAAGACCTGGGTTCGCTTCCCAGGTCCTCCCTGCGTGGAGTCTGCATGTTCTCCCTGTGTCTTTGTGAGTTTCCTCCGGTTTCCGCCTACAGTCCAAAGACATGCAGGTTAGGTGAATTGGTGATCCTAAATTGTGCTTGGTGTGTGGGTGTGTTTCCTGTCTTGCGCCCTGTGTTGGCTGGGATTGGCTCCAGCAGACCCCTGTGACCTTGTAGTTAGGATATAGCGGGTTGGATAATGGATGGATGATTTGTGATGTATGTTATAATAAGTAAACTGTGCAGAATTTTGTAAAAGCCAAGAGATCCAGTAATATCATTGTGGAATAATTATTTCAGTCATATAAAAAAGAGGAGTAACTACTGAAGAGTTTAGTGAAACACTTTCTCCCACATAGGTGTGGTGCATGGCCAGCCTTTTATCCAGGCCAGTACCCCCAGGCCGCCAGAGGGAGCCATCCCTATGACATGGAGATGCTTCAGATTCCAGCAGGGCATCATGGACTATGGAGTTTTCCTGTTAAGCCCTGCTGGATAACATCTGGGCCACCAGGGGTCGCTCCAGGGAGAACCAGGGACTACTATTTTCCCTATGCTCCGGAAGTACTTCCAAGTCACATGAACGGAAGGAATGATGTACTTCCGGGGTGAAAAAAAGGACTTTTATCTGACCCGAAAGTGATAAGGAATTTTGGACGGAAGGAAGAGAAACACTTCCGGGTCAGGAACTATATAAGAACTTTGGGAACTCCCAGACGAGGAGCTGAGCTGGGTGGTAGGAGGGCAACGCGTCTGGGAGTGGTGGAGAGTTTATTATTAAGTATTGTTTTGGTTTGTTTATGAATATAGTGGAGGAGAAGGTGCTTTGTGCACTGTGGCATTTAAATAAAGTCGATTATTGGACTTTTACCTGGTGTCTGGAGTCTTGGACAGGGGTTCAAGGGAGTGATACAGCCCTAATCTGTCACAAGGGTAATCTCTAAAAAAAGTGGATTTTACTTAAATATCCCCTGGTGAAATTTTACAGCACTTTATTCTACACTATCCCAATTTCTTTCCTGTTCCTGGTATCCCTTTACCAGCTAGAGAATTTCTCATGATAAATCTTTTAACAGTAACTTTCAAAACCAGGCATATTTTCATAAAATGACCTTGTGTATACAAAATGAAACCTGCTATATTTTAATATTATTCAATAATTTTATCATCATGTTTACAATAGTTTATGTACTTTTTAATGTTAAAAGTTGTAATACAAAAAGCCACAGTCGGGATAATCATCATTTTACTTACATAGATGGCCATTCCATTTAAATCAGAGCTGACAGAAGCTGCAGTGGCTGATGTGTTTGGGACTGTGTTGGTGCTTGTTTCACTGACATAGATCTTGGAGACAGGAATCTTTAAAACTTTACTGGCAACCTGGAGATGAGTAAGAATGTTAATAAGGTTAATAAAATGTTGCAGGATTGAAAAATATGGAGAATATGGGTCATTAAAAGACAATTTTTCTTAATTAGTGTGTTTCTTTAGAGGTTCATATTTAATCATTGCAAAAGCAAGAGACAAATTCCAATGCATGTGACACTGGATACATATTATTTAATTTACCTGAAGCCTGCATAAACTTTATAGCTGAAATACACAGACAACATTTTATATCAACCTCTCTTAGAGACTACTGTATATAGATTTTGTACAAATGACTAAACAATTTAAAGAAGAATAGCCTTTCATCCATGACAACGGATTCTCTGAATTGTTCACACCAAAATATGAAATATGAAGGAAAGTAAAAATATTATCTGTTATGTGTTGATAAAAATACAGAAAGATTACAGAGTTTTGTGTGCCTCATTTTTCAATATAGTTTCTTAAGTTTGGCAGAACTCAAGCAAAGGTCAACACACATGCACTATTACCACTGCAGCCATAAATATAAAAAAAGTAAAAAATGACTACAAATACTTTTTTACTTAACCATGTAAAACAGACAAAATAGCTTGTGTTAACATTCATTTAAGACACGCAAGTATTCATAATCCCTTTGTAACTAAAAATTGATAAATGACTAGACAAAGCCAATAAAAGAGGGCCTTTGCCTTCAGTGAAAATAGGTATTTCAAGAAATTGTTAAATTGATCTTTGTCTACATGAAAGTTATCTATTCAGATGCCACATTGAAGACATCAATGTCAAGGTAAATGTCATTACTCCAAAATGAAACATGAAACACAGCAAAAGCCACAGGGAATATACTTGAATTGCATACAATATGCCTGTAAATGTAATTAATTTTTCATCTGGTTAATCTACTATAGTTTTGGCCTACTCACCTATCATTCACCATTAAATACTTGAACTGAAAGTAGAAATGTTCTCTTAAATGATATAGATTGTATTTAATACTAGCTGTGCTACCCGGCTTTGCCTGGAAAATTTCATAAGACGATAATCATCAGTTATAATCCATCCATACATCCATTAGCCAACCCGCTATATCCTAACTACAGGGTCACGGGGCTCTGCTGGAGCCAATCCCAGCCAACACAGGGCACAAGGCAGGAAACAAACCCCGAGCAGGGCGCCAGCCCACCGCAGATCACTTATAATGTTGCTGGTTAATCAGGTGTATCAGAAGTACTAGTATGTAACTAATTCAGTCATTTTCTGTATATCATACATTTGTTCATAACCAAAGGCTAACATAATTGGCAGGCAGTGTGTTGTAGTGGTTAAGGCATTGAAACCCTTACGTTGTGGGTTCAAATCTTGCTACTGAGACTGTGTGATAATGCAAACGTCACTTTACCTGGCTGTAGTCGAATTGGTAAAACAAAAGAAATGTAACTAATTGTTTCTCAAATGTTGTAGGTCACTTTGGATAAAGACATCACTCAGACATTACTCTTGAACATGTTATACTGTACACAATTACTCATGAGTAAAACTTTTCTGCATTAGATCAATTCCTGCTTTTTTCACCTTTTCCTAGTGACTTTGCTGTTATAGATGGTCCTTACAAAATGCAATTGTACAGGAAAGTATGTTCTTTTGACATGAAATTGGTAATCTGTAGGAACAATGTGAAATTTTGTTTATATATTATTATCATTATTAGATGTTTATGCCATTTTTCATTTGTTTACACCAGGGGTCTCCAACCTTTTTTCATAGAAGGGCTAGTTTGAAAAAAATGAAAGTGTTCGTGTGCTACCTACATTTTATATTTATTAATTTATTGTATTAAATATATTTAGAAAAAATCATATCACATCCAGATCAGTTAAAAAGTCACTGAACCTGAAAAGCCTCACAGTATAACTCAGTCTAACAAGTCACACCAAGGCATTAAAAGATAGTGCTAAACTGTGGTGATATACAACTACCTTGAATTTTCTGTTTAACGTGCCCCAGCACTAATTTCTCAAAGGGCTTCATCCCTATTAAAGTGTGTGTCACCATTCTGTAGTTATTGAGACAGTCCACTTTTATTTTTTGATAATTGTTGTCCATTTTAAATCTGAGCTGAACATGAAGCTTGATTCCTCCCTTTAAGTTTCAGTATCTCAGCACAGGCTCAAACAATGCTCTGAACTTGATTATGGGGTTTGCCAAGTGTTTCTTGTAGGCTTCTGACATTTAAAACAAATAAATTAATGAAACCGACAATAGAATGAATGTCCACAGCATTGTCAATTTCTGCATTGCACTACTTTAAGAGTTTTCCTAATGCACCACAGAGTAATGCCCATACTGTTTTTTTTGTTATTAAGTACAGGCCTTACCAGACATGTAAGTATATGGAGTGATATACCATATATAATAAAGCTAAAAATGGCTGCATGTAATTCACCTGTTGCAGTATAATTTTTTCAGAACATTGCATCTCCTCCTGAGCATGGGTGACATGCTACTTGCATGAGGCGGAAGGCTTACATAAATTAAAAATTAACTTAAATAAACTTTAAAACAAAAGTCAACATTTGAGAAAATATAATTTAACCTTGCAGCACCAGCTGTCAAATACTTAATACCATTTCACACAGCTACAGAAAAAGTAAAAGCAAAAAAAAAAAAAAAAGACAATACCTGGATCATCTTGGTATGAAGACCTTGACCCATTTCAGTCCCACCATGGGTTAGAAGTACTGAACCATCAGTATAAACATGGACCAGAGCCCCTGCCTAAAAATTCAATAAATTACTTGCATTGCTCGAAAAAATCTATTCACTTTAGTTCAGTTATTACAATGATAGTCATATGTGAATTTATACAGTATAGTTTGAAGTTGCACTTTTTTCTTTTTTTTACTGTGTATTTAAACTTATTCTGTATTTGTATGTAGTGTGTCGGATGGCTGGGGTCACTGGGTGTTATAAAAGGGTTCACCTCACTCTATTAGGGGAGCAGGATTTGGGAGGAAAAAGACAGAAAAGAGAAGAAAAGGACAGTGAGCATTTGTGGGGTTTATGCTCTGTGTACTGTGTGTAGCAGGAGAAAATAATAAAAAGTGCGTGCTTTTGCACATTGTTGTGCCTCAGTGTCTGCCTGTAGCCAGACTGGTCTTTTACAGTATGTAAGGTCAGTGAAGACTATTGAACAAAACCATACATTAAATGAAATATGTTTGACAATAATGAAAATTGTTGCAAATATTTACTGTGTTAAAAACATTTTCACACCTAATCACATTATTTCTGGAAAATAAAATGTATTAGTGATCTCTGGCACTGTGGTGGGAAAATATTTTATTGCTTAATGATTAAAAAAAATCCACAGTACTATGCAAACCAAAAAAGTTCTTTTCAAACATATAATATACACTCACCTAAATGATTATTAAGAACAACATATTAATACGGTGTTTGACCCCCTTTCGCCTTCAGAACTGCCTTAATTCTACGTGGCATTGATTCAACAAGGTGCTGAAAGCATTCTTTAGAAATGTTGGTCCATATTGATAGGATAGCATCTTGCAGTTGATGGAGATTTGTGGGATGCACATCCAGGGCACGAAGCTCCCGTTCCACCACATCCCAAAGATGCTCTATTGGGTTGAGATCTGGTGACTGTGGGGGCCATTTTAGTACAGTAAACTCATTGTCATGTTCAAGAAACCAATTTGAAATGATTCAAGCTTTGTGACATGGTGCATTATCCTGCTGGAAGTAGCCATCAGAGGATGGGTACATGGTGGTCATGAAGGGATGGACATGGTCAGAAACAATGCTCAGGTAGCCCGTGGCATTTAAACGATGCCCAATTGGCACTAAGGGGCCTAAAGTGTGCCAAGAAAACATCCCCCACACCATTACACCACCACCACCAGCCTGCACAGTGGTAACAAGGCATGATGGATCCATGTTCTCATTCTGTTTACGCCAAATTCTGACTCTACCATTTGAATGTCTCAACAGAAATCGAGACTCATCAGACCAGGCAACATTTTTCCAGTCTTCAACTGTCCAATTTTGGTGAGCTTGTGCAAATTGTAGCCTCTTTTTCCTATTTGTAGTGGAGACGAGTGGTACCAGGTGGGGTCTTCTGCTGTTGTAGCCCATCCGCCTCAAGGTTGTGCGTATTGTGGCTTCACAAATGCTTTGCTGCATACCTCGGTTGTAACGAGTGGTTATTTCAGTCAAAGTTGCTCTTCTATCAGCTTGTATCAGTCGGCCCATTCTCCTCTGACCTCTAGCATCAACAAGGCATTTTCGCCCACAGGACTGCCGCATACTGGATGTTTTTCCCTTTTCACACCATTCTTTGTGAACCCTAGAAATGGTTGTGCATGAAAATCCCAGTAACTGAGCAGATTGTGAAATACTCAGACCGGCCCGTCTGGCACCAACAACCATGCCACACTCAAAATTGCTTAAATCACCTTTCTTTCCCATTCTGACATTCAGTTTGGAGTTCAGGAGATTGTCTTGACCAGGACCACACCCCTAAATGCATTGAAGCAACTGCCATGTGATTGGTTGATTAGATAATTGCATTAATGAGAAATTGAACAGGTGTTCCTAATAATCCTTTAGGTGAGTGTACATCAATGCATTTTGCATATTAAAAGTGATGTCATTTAGCAGAACTCATAAGTTATATAGAAAATAAAATGTTTTGTTGACTATACATAATTTGAAAGAAGCACACCTGATTTAAGAATGTGACTGTAAAACTAATTCCAAATTTTGTTGGTATGATGGCAAGTCCTCTTTTCTTCCATCGATGTTGCCTGCAAGGGAAGAAGTACCATTTCTGTTATTTTTATAATGTTATCAGAAGTTATTGTAGAGTCCACCCTCTTTTAAGAGACACCTAAACAACAGTAAGACTCAAAAGAGCAAATATCCATGGGAGGTCTTGATATTGGAAGTATATTAAGGAACAACAAAAGGGATGAGAAGAGCTCCTCCAAATTCCACCATGATTAGTGTGGAGAAACCTATGGCCATGTGGTGATGATAGTATATTTTTTTGTTTGACTAGTGATGCATTTTCTTGCAATTATTGGTAAGTTTTTTATATGCTTAACTATATCAAACAGGTGTTAAAAACTAAGACATTTTAAGTAAGATTAAACAAAGAACATGCATGAGCCACATGCTGGTCCCTGGAGCTGCTGTCTAGACTCTTAACCTCTAGCTCACCTCCGAAATGTTACAAGCTAGGGCCGTCACTTTGCAAGAAAGTTATAGTACTTGTCGGGCACTTCTGAACAGCTGCTGAAGTGGTGGTCTTACAAAAACAGCAAGAAGTTGAAGCTGGAAGTTCACAGGCAAAGTTGCAGACAGGAAACAGAGAGCTACAGACAGTCAGAACATGGGAGTGACACAGACTCCTGGGGAAAAGTGATTTAGGGTGTAAGTAAGATGGTCATTTTAGTAAATAATGTGTGCTGCATTATTTTTATTTATTTATATACTGCTTATATAACAGCAGATTACTCAAAAAGCATAAGGAAAGTGACAGGATCAGGAATTGTGGACAAGCCCAGGGCTTTTAGAACAAGAACAGGCCATTCAACCCAACAAGCTCATCCATCCTATTCACCCATATTGTCCAAAATAACATCAAATCAAGATTTGAAGGTCCCTGAAATTCTGCCCTCCATCATTTTTGCCATGTATCTATGGCTCTTTGTGCGAATAAAAACTTGTGAAAAATCTGCCCTTAACAACCCTCAAGCTGTGTCTTAATGCTATTGGTGCAGAATTTATTTTAAAGTAACAGCTTGGACCTACTATAATAATTCCTTTCATAATTTTAAACACTTCAATCAAGCCCCCTCTTCATCTCCGTTTGCATAAACTGAAAAGGTTCATCTCCCTAAATCTCTCCTCATAGTTTATATCTCTTAATCCCGGAATTACTTTTCTCTGGACTTTGTCTAGTGATGTTATGTTTTCTTGTAATATTGAGACCAAAACTAAACACAGCACTCCAGGTGAGTCCCCACTAGTGTGTTATATAACTTAAACATAACCTTATTATGACTTATACACTACACATTATCTTACATCTTATTATCTTTTACTGATCGCTTCTGTACACTACCTATATACAGTATACTGTATAGTGATGAGTCCAATATGATTTATACATGGATTCTTCTCATTAGGTGTACTTTTAAGTTTTAGACTTTCAATTGAGTTTTCAAATTTAACATTTTTACGTCCTACATGTAATACTTTACATTTGCTTACAATTAAATTTCATTTGCCTCAAATTTACCAAAGCCTATCTGCTATCCAAAACTCTCTTTAAAAATGTATCTGCTCTTCTGCTTAGTGTGATATCCCCTGAAAACTTAACCAGCTTACTGATTATATTCTTGTCCAGATCGCTTATGTATATAAAAAAGAGCAGCGGCCCCAGCACTGATCCCTGAGGCATGCCACTTTTAACATCACCTAATTCTGAAAAAGTTCCCTTCACCTTTATCGTTTGCATCCTATGTTTGAGCCAATTTTATATCCACTTACAGACAGTGCCCTGAATTACCACTTACCATTACCATTAGTTTGACCACCAACCTTTCATGTGGTAAATTATCTTCTGAAAATCAAGATAAATGATAGCTTACACACCTCCCTTATAGTATGGTTTTATTGCTTCCTCAAAGAATTCCAACATATTACTGAAAGAAGACCTATGAATCCATGGAGTATTTGCTAATAGTCTTATTTCAAACATGTGCTGGTCAATCATTTCCTTAATAATTGCTTCCATTAATTTACCTTTAATGCATTTTATGTGAACTGGCCTATAGTTAATATCTTTTTATACAAAGAGATAATATTTGATTTAATTTGATTTCCTTTAATAATCATTTCTATGTGTTTACATGCATAAAAATGAAATCGTGTTTTGCGTTAAACACCAAAAAAAAAAAAAAACAGTGCAAAATAAAAAATATATAAACCTAAAATACTCTTTTGTATCACACTACTCACATTAATTAAGAAGGTTTAAGAGTCTGAGTGTTTTGAGAAAAAATCTGTTCAGTAACCTTGTAAATCTTACTTAGATATTCCCTGGCTTGACTAAGAGAAATGTTAAATACACCCGTGAAGACATCCAACAACTTTTCTGCTCAATCCTTCAGAACACAATCCAATACACTAGGCCTATAGCCTGTAACTGTCTGAAATCGCTGCCACAAGTGCTGTTTATCTTTTTTTGTTAATAGAATGACTAAATTAGTTTTTAGTTTTAGTTATTATTTTGCTATCCTCCAATCTTTAGCAATTCCCCTAGTGTATAGAGATATTGGAAAAATATCTGCCAAGTGTTTAAATATATACTCACTAATTTCCTTTAAACACTCAAATATTATTGGGTTGTGGTGATTTGTTAGATTTCAGTCTATTTTATCCAAGCAGCACTTCCCCCTCTGCAATTTCAAAATTACTTATTACGGCTTTAGCAGTCCCAATTATTTATTCACAATTCGGACTGTGAGGACATATTCACCAAACACGGCTACACTAATTGGAAAAAAGCTCTAGAAAAAGACGGTGGCGGCTTCCACAAACACGCGTCTAGTATCCCACACCTTAGAGCCATGTCTGCATGGCAAGAGTATCGGCGCCGGGCAGAGACTGGTGAAAGCATAGTTCAACTACTGAATCCAACCCAGATACAAAAGAATAGATATTATGTGAAAAGCATTGGGGAGGCCGTTCAGTTCCTTGCAGTCAATGAACTGGCTCTGCGTGGTCACAATCACGAAGGCGGGGAGGAAGGACTTTTCCTTAAGTTCTTTGATTACACAATCAAAAAAGATGCCAAACTTGCAGAAATTGTAAAATACATCCCAGACAATGCAAAATACACATCCAATGTAATTCAAAATCAAATAATTGAGACTCTTGCCAAAATGGTGGTAAAAGATATCAGGACCAAATATGAAAAAGCTGACTCTCCTGGATTTTGCATTAAAAGTGATGGTACCAGGGATCGCTGTAACATTGAGAATTTGTCTGTAGTGATTAGATTTGTCCAGAACTCCATCCCCGAAGAACCTGATTGGCTTAATTGAACTGAATCAGCTTGATGCTGAATATATTTGTAACCAAATTCTGTCACATCTCTCTGAGTTAGGTTACAGCCCAGACAATTTAGTGTGTCAGTGTTTTGATGGTACTTCTGTCATGTCTGGGGCAAGGGGTGGTTTCCAGGCTTTGTTAAAAAACAAAGTTGGTAAGTTTATTCCATATGTACACTGCTACAACCACCACCTCCATTTACCGGTGATACATGCAATGGAATCAGAACTTCTGGCTAAGAAGTTCTTTGACTGGTCAAATTCATTGAACACATTTTGTCACAGACATTATGTTTCACATACATACAATATACCCACACTTTCAAGACTTTTAGAAATATGATGGACCAGTCATTATGATGTCACAAAGTCCATTGTCAACAATGAGGAAGCTATAAGGGGGCCTCTCTCATAGGTAGCAGAGGCTGACACTGTCCCTTTTGACATTTGCATAGAGGCATGTGGTCTTTTGACCCAATTAAAAAAGCAGAATTTCTTCAATACAGGAAAATTCCTCCTTCAAAAGAAACTAGCCAATGCAATTCTACAGGCACATGAAGTGGATTTGTGCACGGCTGGGGAGGTGGTGACAGCTTCACTGGCCACACTGAAGGAGATGAGACTCATTCTGGGAGGGGCATTTCTCTCAGTGTGAAAGTAGGCCTACCAATTTGCTCAAAAGGAAACGGAAAGTTAACTCACAGCTTGATGATAGTACCTGTATTGTCGTGTCTACACTTGGGCATGGTGACTCTGATGAACAAATTGCTCCTAATCAGACTTTTAAAAGGGCTATGTTCAGCATTCTTGATAGAGCTATTGTGGAAATGGAGACAAGATTCTCTCAGAGAAATGTTGAATCATTGAGGGCCACATTGCTTCTCCTGCCAAAATCAGAATTATTTCTTGATCATTCTCTCCTGAAATCACTTCAGGCACTTGCAGGCACAGAGCAAAACAGCATGACTTGCAAATTACTGTGGCAAAAGCAATGTTGATCAATAAGCTGCCAGCTGATGCTAATCTCTCTGAAGCATGCAAATGCATTCAGCAGTACAAAAAGGCCTTCCCTATATGTTGCATTCGCTATATGTCACAGCACTCATCATTGGTGTGGTTCTCTACTTTAAAGTGCATTCTCACTCCTCTCCGCCAAACAATACTGCATTCAAGGAAGAGAAATTTAGTCATTCTGGCACATGAGAAGAACATCACAGAAAATCTAGACATGAATGAATTTATTTCAGAATTTGCCAAGAGTAACTGCAGACCGGTCCTGTAGATAATATCCAGGTTAAACACTGGAAACTGATATCCTATAGCCTCCCTAATGACTACAATGAGCCACGTTTCTGTTCTTGCTCTCATATGTTGTATACATTTGACTTTATTGGTATTTACCTTGTAGATGTAGTTCTATATTTGTTCACAAAAATAATACAAGTTCCTTTGCCTCTGTTAATTTTATTGAACAATATGTTATGATTTATGCCACAATTTTTGCTTTTATATGTTATATAAAACTATGTTGTTATTATTATTTGACCCCCCTACAAAAATAGGAATGGATGGATGGATGGATAGATGGATATTTTTTGCCCCCTCAGACAAGCCAAATGCCCACCCACACATGATGTTCTGGTCACACCTCTGCTTAAATGAGATTATCGACTTCTTCAAATGTATTAACTTCAATAAAGTGCAAGTTCAAAGCATTTGCTGTTTCACTGTCAATATATTCTAGCTCACCTTTATTGTTACTAATACTCTTCACATGCTCCTTAACTGTTCTTTGACTACTAAAATACTGAAAGAATCTCTTTGTGACATCTTTTGCATTTTCTGAAAAGTTTCTCTCCAACTGTCTTTTAGCCTCCCTAACATCCTTTTTCAGTCGTTGCTCTCATACTCGTACACCTTAGTTAGCACTGGAGTTAATGGTCTTATATGCTTTTTCAGCTCCTTATTTATCCACCTCAGAGTTTTCTCAAATTTTTTACAGCTTCTAAATTTTAGGATGACTTGTACTATATATGTTAAACTCTTTTAAACCTGGCCCACTGATTTAGGCATGACCCCATCTGTTCAAAGTTTGCTCTAGTAAAATTAAATTTAACTGTTTTTTGTTCAAGAATGTTTACTCTTCCAAAACACTGTGAAATGATTTCTATTATAGTCACTAGCTCCTAATAGTTAATTTACCTTTATCCCTTCAATTCTTCCTTATCTCCCATGATTGGTGCTGTAACATACTTTGTTAATAAAAAAGCATTGATTACATCTAAGAATTGTTGTTCTGATGTTCTACTATTTGTAAGGCTAGTCCAGTTAATATTTTGTTAGTAAATATATCCCCCTCTAAAGTCGCCTTTTAATATTATTAAAAAGATGTAAATATTGGTCTAATAAACACTCCTAATACGATACCTTGATCCCTAATGCTGTATAGTTGGATCTGAACATCCTCCCTAAGCTGTGGTTCTCTCTATATATGAAGAAGCCTTGCATTTAACTTCTGTTTTACATAAATGGTGACTTTCCCACCATTTTGATTTTAACTGCCTTTCTTAATAATGTAAAACTCATCTATGTTATAGACCTCTCCATCTCTGTTACCAGCCAGATTTCTGTTATTCCTGTTATATCAAAGTTATGTGCTCATTAATTTTATTTTTAATACTTCTAGTTTTAACACAAGCAATTTTAATGTATTATTCGTTTATGGCAGTTTCGCTTTGGACTAGAAATTAATTTCCTATGTGTATTTAATATTACATTACTGTTCATTCCTTTATGGGAATTTGTAAACCTGGCCGGCCCTAAACTTCCTACCCATCCAAGTTTCAACAATCCTCAACTAACCTAATTAGATGCTTCCTCAAATAAATTTGTACCCCTTCTGATCAAACATAAACCATCACAGCAGAACAGGTCCTATCTATTACAAAATGACTCCCAATGCCCCATAAACCTATGCCTCTCTATCCTACTCTAAAATATGAGCCACATGTTAAGCCTTCTAATCCTCTCAGTTTTATGTACACTGGCAAATGGCACAAAGAAATTCACCTTGTCAGTTCTGCTTTTCAGCATGGCAACTGACTCTTTCAATTTGGATTGCAGTACTGACAGCCTGCCCTCATGTATGTCATTTGTTCTAACATCGACAATGGCAACTGACTCCACTCTTGCTCTGGCTATCCAACTACCCAACCTTCCAAAGAGGTCACCTACCTGTACACTCAGAAGGCAACACACTGTATGAGACTGTCTCGGGAGCAATGCAAATATAAATACTTTGACTCTTTGAAAGTTTTCATTTTTACATGTGTACTATTTAGCCTTCATCTTAGTGTCAATGCTCACTGGCTTGCTCTTAATGTACCTGAAGTAAATAACAATGTTTACTTCATTCCTTACCCTCTTAATTGTATAACCCAGTCACTTACTTTGTTTTAACAAATACAAAGCCAACTAATTATTTATTTACTGCCTGCCGCAAAGAAGAAACACCCCAAACACACTCACACCTGCCTTTGCTCCTGAAAAAACAGTAAAAACCCTTGTAAAAGGAAAGAACAGAAAAAAAATCCACCCAATCCCTTTCTTGTGACCATAAACCGATTTCCTTTAGCAAATGTAAAATTATACATAGATGAAAAAAGTCTCACTTTTCTAAGATACATTTCTTTTACATTTACAAATATGTATAAAAATTGTAACTTAATTGAATCTGTGTTGACATTTAAGAGAAATGAAGATTAGATTTGTAATCATCAGGACTAAAATGTGCTCAAACACAAAATGTGTTATAAAACAAAGACCATTCCAAATGTATTTTACACCATTCCCCTGGAATGAGGTGGGATGAATGTATACGAGAGAACATTTTCACTAATGCTGTCAAAAGAAAATAATATGCAAAAGTAAATAACTGTTTTGTTGGGTATGTTATCAGCTAGAAATGGATTTTAATGGAAATCAACAAAACATTTATCAAAAACCTTCTAAGCAGGTGATATTATATATATATATTATTATATATATTATAATATAATATATATATATATTATATATTATATTATATACAGTATATTGCATTTAAATTAAATTAAATGAATTAATTTAAATTAAATTTAAATTAATAGATTAATTAATTAATAATCTATCTATCTATTAATTTAAATGCAATATAGACACTAAATGGGAAAGGGATCATTCATTCATTTTCTAAAATGGTTTTCTACATGTCTGTTAGAGTCTATTGGGCATAAGAAAAAAACACCCTGCATGGGATGCCAGTCCACTGCAGGGCAAACTAACACAAATGCACCCATAATTAAGCCATTAGCAAATTATTACATTGATTTTCAGTGAAGAGGAATTATATCATACCTTAACTAGGCACACTAGTAAGAAGAATAGAGAGAGAGAGAGGTTGGGAGCATGCACTGATAGCGCATTGCTGCACCAACCACACAACAAACCACTGGATTGAGACCTGAGTACAACAGGTGACACCCCAGCATCACACTGGAACAGTGACAGTTTTTTTTACAGTGGGTGGAGAGGACTGCAACCATTACATTTTTCCTGTAAGTTGGAAGTTGTTTGTCCTGTAAGTTGCCCAGGATGAAGCAATTGCAGGTTAAGGGCCTTGCTCAAGGGCCCAAAGTCACTTTTGCTGTTTAGGGGATTTGAACTGGGAACCTTCTGATTTTTGGTACAGATCGCTAGCCTCAACCTGTACAGTAGCTGCAACTGAAATAATTTTGTTTTGACTAACATTATTGAGTCAGTTACCTGTTAAATTCATTCACTTGATCTCTCAGGCAATAATACTGAGAATTATTCAGGCATTCCTCCCAGCAACGTTCAATAGTCAAATCATTTAGTATTTGATTGAATGGGGTTATGTCTCCTTCCTTGTACATATTTTTTTTGCGTACCTTTGGAAAAGAAAAGAAATGTTTCATTTGTTAATTTTGTCCACTTTTGACATTTTGTAATTTACTGAATCAATTCCAAGAAGCAACAGTGAAAATGAGGCCTAGCTGACACGAAATCTTAAATAGTTCAGGGGTAATAAAGTATATTCATGGTGTGACAGTAGATGGCGCTATACCAACGCTTAACCCGACATAGATAGATGCAAGAGGCACACTTACACAAGTTTGCGCTTTTTATTTTCAGTTCTCTTCTTTACAGTCCTTTGCACTTCACACACCATGCACAAATCACCACAAATATAACTCTCAGTCCTTTCTTTCCTTCTTCTCTGCCGCCATCACTCCTCCACTCTCAAGCTCTGCCCTATTCCATCCACCTCCTGCTCCCTGAATGGAGTGAGGCGGCCCCTTTTATAATGCATTCAGATGTGCTCCAGGTGCTCCTTGAAGACCTTCCTCTAGCATTTCCTGGTGTGGCGGAAGTGCTGCATGGGCACATGGAAGCATTCCAGGTGTACCTGCTTCCTGGTCTGTCAGCACTTCCTGGTGTGGCGAAAGTGCTGCATACCATGGCTTCTGAGCCATCCAGGTGCCCTCTGGCGGTGGCCATGGGTCTCCACAAAGTTGAGCCTTCTTGTGTTCCAGGGGAGGTACTGCTCCTCTCCCGGTTCTTCCATCCTCCAGGCATCCCGACTGGGCATGAGCCCCAGCCATCTGCCACACTGGGTATGCATTCCCTTGTTATTAAGAGCATAATTTAAAAGCTAAGCCAATGAGTTCCTCAAGTTGGTCATAATAGTTTATTTCACATTATGTGAGCACCAAACAGGATTGTTAAAGAATATATTATAGATTTGTACTCATTTGAGAATTTTTTTTTTATTATGAATATCTTAACAGTCCAAAAAACTGTTAACACATATACTGCTACTGTATGTCCCAATATAAGCTCCAAATTGGTGAAAACCTTAACGTCAAATAATATCAGATATAGTGCAAAACAATTTTAAAATAACCAATATCTCAGCTAATTTCAAAATAAACATTATCTCAACTGAAATATCATTTGTAAGGATTTTAAAAGGAATAACTTTTTGATTACTCCAGACTACAGTCATGGTCAAAAGTTTTGAGAATGACACAAGTATTTGTGTTCACAAAGTTTGGTGCTTCAGTGTTTTTAGATATTTTTTTCAGCTGTTTCTATGGTAACCAAAGTATAATTGCAAGCATTTCACAAGTTCCAAAGACTGTTATTAACAACTAGCAAAATACCTGCGCTTCGCAGCGGAGAAGTAGTGTGTTAAAGAAGCAATGAAAAGAAAAGGAAACATTTTGAAAATAACGTAACCTGATTGTCAATGTAATTGTTTTGTCACTGTTGTGAGTGATGAGAGTTGTTGTCATATATATATATATATATATATATATATATATATATATATATATATATATATATATATAAATATATATATATTTACACACACATAAACATATATATATATATATACATATCTATACATATACACATACATACATACATATATATCTACATATATACACACACATATACATACATACACACACATATATACACACAAATACATATATATATACATACATACACACACACACATATATAAACATATTTATACATATACATACATATCTACATATATACACACACAGCTATTTCGTATCAGTGTAATACGCTGTTTGTTAAAACGGTTGACTCCCGCTCTTACGTGCAATAACAAATCAAATCATTCAGTTGTCTTTGCTCATATGTCATTTTAGAGCTGGACGCCTGGCATCTTTTTGGCCACAAGTTCGTTTCTGTTTGGTGTGAGGTTCTGTGTTGTGAGATTCTCAGGATGGATTGCAGGTGCTCATCAGTGAGGCGACTCCTGTGTGCTGTTTTGTTAGTCTTTATCACTGAGAAGAGCTTCTCACACAGATATGTGCTACCAAACATGCACAAGGTTCGAGCCGCATGTAGACGGACTTTTTTTGTTCTTCAAAGTCACCAAAGCGCCGTGCAAACTCAGTGCGCAATAACTCTAGCTTCGCAATAACTTGCGCATCATAAGGTAGACTTGATTAACGCAGTAAGTGTTCGCAAGGCAGCTGAAGCGCTGCATTATGGGATCTGTAGTTTATTGTGTTACCAGCGCTTCATATACCCGGCTTTAATAACAATAATACAGTATATAAAATGATCTCGGGCTGGATATAATTACACCGGCCGGATGTGGCCCGCGGCCCTTGAGTTTGACACATATGGACTAAATAGAACTTGAAAAGATATATTTTTTCAAATGTGATCGCGCAATTCAGATAGAGTTGACGCAAGACTACAGCCTGCATGCCTCAATGAGTCATCCTCCCTCGCTCTTACTTTTTACCGCTCATCTAATGAATACACTGAGTATGGCTTTACCAAAACAATCATTGATGGCGAATAAAGTATCCATTATTCGAGTATGTAGAGCGGGATATATATATATATACATATATATATACCCGCGTATCGCAGCGAGAAGTAGTGTGTTAAAAAGGTAGAAAAGAAAAGGGAACATTTTAAAAATAACGTAACATGACTGTCAATATACAGTATTTGTTTTGTGAGTGTTACTGAGTGTTGCTGTCATCAAGGATTTGATTATCATTATTTCTTTCAATCAGGTTCGTATTTGTAGGATGTGTTGTGTTCAAGTTACATTCCGTGTTTGTCAATCGTTGTAAAGATGACAGGTTTCATTCATCGATTCATTTCTTACTGCATCAATAAACAGCTCGTCTTCTTCTTTATCTGAGACCTGACACACTGCATGCACGGGTTTTTTTTACACTGTCTTCCTTTAGCGGGACATTGACTTTTTCCACCGTGTGCTTTGTTTCCACAGTAGCTGCATTTATGAATATGCTTATCAGACGCTTCATATTTTTTGCTGCCTTTTCAATTGTGTAATTCGGTTTTGTTCAGCTCTTTGGAACTGTTGCTTTTATCTGTGCACGCGCCAGTTCACGTGAGCCACTCGGTGTACTTGCATCGAAGGTTCCCAGCTGTGCTGGTGCCATCTCGTGCTATGTCCATAGCTTTATTTAATGTTACCTTAGTCCTGGCACTTAAAACTTTCTCTCGCAGTTTCGCTGAGTTTGTGTCAAACACCACCCTGACCATCTCATCTTCCTCTCCATAAGCACAGTCCTTCACCCGTGAATATTTACCCGTGGCAGTTTGCTATTGGATTGCCGCTGACGGACGGCCTTATATGGGCAGGCACTAAATTACAAACGCCAGCGGCAGCCTGTCTATGAACTTAATTTAAAGTGTAGGTTTACATCGTGCTTTGTTTCCGAAGTAGCAGAACTCATGAATATAGTTGTATATGTCACACGCTCGCTTCTTATTGTTTCGCTGCCTTCTCAATTATATAATGCATGTTTTCGTCAGCGCTTTTTTGAGGTCTTCCTGGTTTTCTATGTACTGCGTGATTACGGGAGGCGTGATGATGTCACACGAAACTCCGCCCCCACGGCGTTGAAGCTCATCTCCATTACAGTAAATGGAGAAAAACTGCTTCCAGTTATGACCATTACATGTAGAATTTCGATATAAAACCTGCCCAACTTTTGTAAGGAAGCTGTAAGGAATGAACCTGCCAAATTTCAGCCTTCCACCCACACGGGAAGTTGGAGAATTAGTGATGAGTCAGTGAGTGAGTCAGTGAGTGAGTGAGTGAGTGAGGGCTTTGCCTTTTATTAGTATAGATTACATTAAGTTTATGCAAAAAGTTAATATTTGCAGTGTTGTCCATTCTTTTTCAAGACCACTGCAATTCGCCCTGGCAATCCAATCAAGTTCTGGGCCAAATCCTGACTAATGGCAGCCCATTCTTGCATAATCAATGGTTGTAGTTTGTCAGAATTTGTGGGTTTTTGTTTGTCCACTCGCCTCTTGAGAGTTGATCAGAAGTTCTCACTGGTATTAAGGTCTGGGAAGTTTCCTGGCTATGGACCCAAAATTTTGATGTTTTGTTCCCCGGGCCACTTAGTTATCACTTTTGCCTTATGGTACAGTGCTCCATCATGCTGGAAAAGGCATTGTTCATCACTAAACTGTTCTTGGATGGTTGCAGAAGTTGGTACCATTCTTTATTCATGGCTGTGTTCTTAGGCAAAATTGTGAGTGAGCCCACTCCATTGGCTGAGAAGCAACTCTACACATGAATGGTCTCAGGATGCTTTACTGTTGGCATGACACAGAACTGATAGTAGCACCCACCTTTTCTTCTATGCACAATCTTTTTCCCGGATTCCACAAACAATTGGAAAGGGGATTCATCAGAGAAAATGACTTTTCCCCAGTCCTCAGCAGTCCTATCCCTGTACCTTTTGTAGAATATCAGTCTGTCCCTGAAGTTTTTCTTTGAGAGAAGTGGCTTCTTTGCTGCCCTTTTGACACCAGGCCATCCTCCAAAAGTCTTTGCCTCACCGCGGGTGCAGATGCATTCACACCTGCCTGCTGCCATTCCTGAGCAAGCTATGCACTGGTGGTGCCCCGATCCCGCAGCTGAATTAACATTTGGAGACGGTCCTGGTGCTTGCTGGACTTTCTTGGGCACCCTGAAGCTTTCTTCAGAACAATTGAACCTCTCTATTCTAACTCAATCAGCATGACAGAGTTATCCCCAGCCTTGTCCTTGTCAACACTCTCACCTGTGTTAATGAGAGGATCACTGAAATCATGTCAGCAGGTCCTTTTGTGGCAGGGTTGAAATGCAGTGAAAAGGGGTTTTTGGGATTAAGTTCATTTGAATGGCAAAGAGGGACTTTACGATTAATTGCAATTCACCTGATCACTCTTCATAACATTCTGGAGTATATGCAAATTGCCATCATAAAAACTGAGGCAGCAAACTTTGTGAAAATTAATATTTGTGTCAGTCCCAAAACTTTTGGCCATGACTGTACAGGGTGGTCCAAATTTAATTATGCAGATCCAAATCGTCTGGATGACCTTGATTTATGTGGGGCCAATTCCAGTTCGGTGCAAAGATAATTCTTCATGTCGTCAGTTTGCACACTTCTTGATGGTCCGGGATTTTTCGGGTGATTTTCTATATAATAAAATGAAGTTATAACATAATGAAAGTTGCATAATTAGATCTGGGCCACCCTATAGAAAGAAAGTTTTTTTAGCACAGCTCTTGTTAAATAAAAAGATGCTTTAATGCAAGATTTAAGTAATGGCGGAAAGCACACTGATTCTCATTTCTCTGCCATATAACAGTGGGACTCTAATTTTCTCAATTCAAAATACCTTCCAAAGTCTCTCTCTCACCTCTTTTTGCTCTAATTCTTAGGCCTCTCTGCCACTTGAGAATAAACACTATCTCTAATCTCATTTAGACCCCAGCAGGAAAGAGCCTTTAAAGTATGCATTAGGGGTGTAGGGTGTGATGACCAGTTAGTTGACTTATTAGATTCATATGTGTATATCTAAGCAATTTCTTCTTGCATTTTGAATTGGCCCCATCCGATGACCAAGAGGCAGGTTCAGGCCTTTCTCAGTTTAGCAGGCTACTATTGCCGGTCCGTATCCCGTTTTTTCTGAGAGAGTGACCCCCTTGACCAATCTCAAAAAGAGGGGGAAACCAAATCACGCAGTATGGGATGATACAACAGAATCTGCATTCAGTGATCTGAAAATGACCCTTACGTCAGCTCCAATACTGAAAGCACCTGACTTTTCTATCTCTTTCATCTTCCAGACGGACGCTTTGGACACATGTCTTGGAGCCGTGTTGAGCCAAAGTGTTGACGGAGTGGAATACCCCATTATGTACCTGAAACTGGTGGACCGAGAAACCAGGTATGCGGCAGTGGAGCGGGAAGCTTTGTCAATCAAATGAGTGATTACTCAGCTGAGGTACTATCTCTTGGGGTGTGAGTTCACTCTTGTGACAGACCATGTACCTTTAAAGTGGATGGCCTTACACAAGGACTTGAACCCGCGTGCCATGAGGTGGTTTTAAGACCTACAGCCATATAAGTTTTTGGTTGTTTATCACTAAGGTGTACTGCAGGCCAATGCCGATGCCCTTTCCTGATGCCACAACTTCTTAGACAGATACGCCCAACCTGACTGGTCTGGACTGAGGCGGGGGCCATGTCACCCACATGTGAGTAAGAGGAAGTTGTATGGACCAAGTGATGGTAAATCCATGACAAGCCATGGGGTAGCAGGCACTGAACATTCTTCTGTTGTCTCTGCAGACAAGATGCGAGAAAAGCTGTCTGACTCATCCCTGAAGAAATCACTTCTGGTTCCGGTGCCTAGGACAATGTTACTTCCAGATTTGACGTCAGAAGAAGGTAACTTCCAGTTCTGGTCTTAGCATATAAAGCTGCCATTTTTACAACCTCAAGTAAGTTCACTTTTGAACTCCATCAAAGACACTTCAGTCTATTTTTTCAAACCCATTGCAGCCATGGACAATACGCGGGTGGCTCCCCCAAACCTTTTTGAGTGTGTTGAGTCTGATCATTTCACAATACACACACACACATTATATCTAAGAAATAGATTAAATGTAAAAATATTTGATATCTCTTGCCTTATGTATAACCTCAGCATTTGCCCCATGCCCACTTTGGTATCCTTGTGTGTCTCAACCTGTTGGAAGTGGGGCTTCCCTTCTCAATCATGTTCCTGCAAACAGTGCCTCTTAGATTTTGTCATTTTGAGGTGCATTGCTTTAGTCCTACCCTCTTTATTACTACCAATACCATTTTATATATTGTGACAGATAGGGGGCGCTGTTGACCCCTGAACCCTCAGACAACACTTTCAGACACCAGGTAAAAGTCCCGATAATTAATTTATTAATACAATACTGTGCACAAAGCACCTCCACCTCCATTCTCAATAGTGCTGTAATATTTATTATCATGTGGCTATAAAATGTATTTAACAAATGGCATCACTACATAGATCATTGTTGACATCTAAGATGTTGAGAAGCAGTGTTTAAAGTGGAGTCCCAAAGATGTCAGATGTGACATCATATCTTGTCTAACTGTAATGCAGAACTTGAGAGATGTGCAGCAAATGAAGTTTATATAAACAAATATAGAATTTTACTTGTTAGAATGTACTGACCTGTACATGATGTACACTGTTATGATCTTAAATGCATACCAAGGCTAAAATAAAGGCAAACAAGATGCAGAACTAAGCAGATTACAGAGTAAAAATGTATACTTAACATTCTGTGACATTTTCAAACTTGCATAATTCAATTCAAGGTCAAAGAGGAACAGAACCCATCGTGGCATCATGGGGTGCAAGACAGCATTCAGCCTTTAAATGAATGCCTCTCTATTGCAGAGTGGATTCATGCACTAACTGGCATTGGGCTAGATCACCAACTAAACTTCAACAAACATCTTAGTGATGTAGGAGGATAAACCCACACAGACACAAAGCGAATGTACAAATTCCACACAATGAGTGACCTAGGTTTGACTAACGTTTTACTTTTCTCCAGAATAAGTAAATAACTTGCAGATCAAAAGTAACATTAACCTGACTTCGCTCACCTATATTGACAAATAAAGGTATTTTACTCACCTCCTCAGTTGGAAGACCACACACAGAGGCCACATCATTTATCCAACACTCTGAAATAATCATTCCTTGGGGACCACCAAAACCACGAAAGGCAGTATTTGATGGCAAGTTTGTTTTACAGACATAGCCAAGTCCTCTGATATTTGGAATATTATACATATTATCCATATGGAACAAGGCTCTCTCCATTATCTGTAAAAAAAAAAAAAAGTAAACCTCATATTAAAAGCATACTACTATTATAATTACAAATATACTGTACACGTGGCAATAAATTGAAATCAAACCTGAAAAACCCTTTGAGCTGTCATTCATGTAAGCACCTAAAAAGGAAGCACACTACTGAAATACACAGAGTGCCTTCTTTGTTACGCACACCCACCAAAACGAATTGTTATCCTCCATTTGTCCTCAGAAATGTTGTAATTTGTTAGGAAATTGCCTTAACGTGGTACCAGAAGTGTAATATTGGATGCTGACCCTTGCCCGCTATATAATGTGTGCTGTAGTTATTACAGTTTACCTGGTGGTGCACCATTACATCATGCAGTTTTCTTCAACTCATCTCACAAGTGTTCTACAGGAATGAAGTCTGTTGTCTGGGGTGGCCACTGCATTAAGGTAAATTTACCACCCTGTTCCTAGAACTGCAAAGCTTCTGTGGATTGTGGCACAGGATATCATTTTGCTGAAAACTCTCATTTGTAAATAGGTGTACTACCATGGAAGGATTTACATGACTGATTCTCATGTCCACATATCCAATCGTATTCCAATGTTGCACTTCTCAAATGAAGTTACTCAATGTATGTCAGTAAAGCACACTCCAAACCATATATTAACACCCAGCAAAAAAGATGCATGGTCTCAGATGGATTTTTCCATGCACTGGTCTCATCTGGATCATAAAAGGAGCTAATATTCATTAGAACAAGACCAGTTTTCTATTTTACTAGTACTCTGTAGCAGTTTGCCGTCAAACCTCCTTTAAATTTAATGAGTGGAAACAGATTTGTTGGCTGCCCTACCCCATCCCTGAGAACATACAATAATTTCTGCAATGTGATATTAAGCACTACTGGCATTCTCAGGTGTTCTTTGACGTGATATAACTCACCTGTTTCTCATGTTTAATTATGTAAATTCCTTTTGTTAATGGCCTCAAAACTAGACTTGATGTTATTTTAAGTGGATTGGAACAGCAAGCTTTGTAGGGCTTAATGACCTGTTCTCATCTAGATTGTTCTAATGTTCTAAAAAGATAGAGATTTGGTTAAGATTCTATGTAATGGTTTTGCTATTAGTTTTTAATCCTATTTTTCTGGGTCACCCCTTCCTACCACAACACAAGATTATTATTACTATTACTACTAGGGTAATAAGGAAAAAGTTTCTATCTTCACACATCTTAATTTCAACTATACACAGAGACAAAAAGGATCATCAAATGATAAATATTCAAATCCAGCACCAGAGTAATTGTCCTTAGGTCCCATTTTATTTCACCCATGTTATAATCTGGAGTAAAAAGTTCCAAATCCTTTTTGAAAGAATATTCAAAAACATTCACAAAACTTTACTCCAGGTATTAGACTTTCCCTTTAATCATCTCCTTAGCCCAGTCTCCCTCTCTGCCTATTGCAAACGGAATACTCTTTACTAAAGAAGATGTATCCATTCAGCAATTCTGGATTTTGCGTAATGGGAATTGTCTGCTATAGGATTGCCTTAGTGCAATACCTTTATGCCTATTATTTGCTCTTTTGAACATTTTTTTGCATTTTGCCATATTTTTCATTTGTAATGATTCCTGGTTTACCCCTTAATTTAAAGTCCAGGGCTCAGTTATCCCTCTGTTTGTGTGGTTTTGTGCAATTTGTACATTTTATGTAGCTTAATCCCTAAAGGCCTTCTAGGCCTGAAGCTGGCATTTTGAGTAAGAATTAGAAGTCCTAATTAGGAGGCTTTGTGGGGCCAGTAAGGTCTGTTAGTGGGGTCTGAGCCCCTTTCATAGCCATGGATCTAGCTCTGAATGTCAACAAACATTCACTTGCTAAATACCATCCACACTCTTCTTCTTACACCCCAAGCCTTATTCTCACATACAGCAGACTGGATATAAGTAGCTATTTCCAAATTAGTTGACGGCTTGCCCTACTCTTAATCAATTACACCTTCATATAGACAGATTGCCACTGTATACAAGTGTTTTTTGTAACATGTGGGAGCTGTTGAGTTGCATATTCCATAATGTTTAATTGGAAAGCTAATCAATATTATGTAACTATGCTGAATGCACCAATGTCCAAATAGAGATGTAGCTTGATTATATCTTTACTCAGAAAAAATCTGACCGGAATAATTTGTTTAATGCACAGGGTTTTTACACTCCTCTTCTTGAATTCAATCAACCTCTGGCTAATTGTTCAATGTTACAAAATTTTATGCTTCTGCTACTGATTCTCAGGACCAGAAAAATAGTTATCTGTACGATTTTAAGACAAAAGCTAGAAAAAAATCTGCAAAAAAAGCTTATGAAAAAATTGTACCAATTTATATTACAGTGATTCTAAGAAAGACAAGAGCATGATAAACTGTTTATCTACTTCTGATTATATTAGGGAGATTATTACATTTGAGTGACATATTTAATTCCATGAAACTAAATCAGATGTGGCTTATTTTATAGGGAATTGAGAACTGCTATTTATGAAAATATGAGAAATATCAGTGAGAAAGAGGTTAACTCACTCGCTATCTGACTTGGTTAGATACTTCACTGAATATGCTGATGCAGATACTGTAAAAATTCAAAGAGATATGTGGATTGTGACAACTATTGTTACAGGCTAAAACATGGTAAACTATGCAAAGTAAAGAATATATTGTGCTTTTATTATTCTGTTCCTTATGTAGTGAAACAGTGTGTCATACTGTAACAACAAATAACTAGTAATCCTAACATCATTACTAAATTCTTGCATAATAGGAATTAATCAACTAATTAATCTTATTAATCAACCAATTAATCAAGTCTGTACTTACTTTTTCTTTACTTCAAAAGTACATTTAAAGTGTTCCATTCTATTGCCATTGTACGGAAGCAAGTATTTTGTTTCCTTTGTTTATTTATCTTTCCAAATGATTTTTAAAATGTACATAATACATTGCAATTTGGGTTTAACATGATAATTTTGAATTGCAAAACTTTAATGGTCTATTACAGTGCTTCCCAAACTCGGTCCTGGGGTCCCCCTGTGGCTGCAGGTTTTTGTTCCAAACAGATTCCTAATCAGTGACAACACCTGATAGCACTGATCTCATTTAATTAGCTGGTATTTTTTTTCTTTTATTTTACATTCAGAAAAGCACAGCACCATGATTTTTACATTTATGAGACATTTATTTCTGCTTTTGCTATAGATTTTAATGGTTCACTCTCTTTTGTCGATTTCTCTGGGCAGTTTTTCCCCCTTCGTTGTATCTTATTAATGACAAACTGAAAACGAGCAGAGCAGACACATTGGCAAAAAACACTGAATCATGAAAGGCTGTAACTACTTTAGCGTCAGACTCACTAATTAGTAAATAATGGATTAATTAAACAATTACAACACCTGGAAAAGTAAAATGAAAGTCAAGATGAAAATATTGTTAAAAAGAAAAAAAATACATTATTTCCATATAGCTGCTTGGTACATTTTGATTTTTTTTGCTTTACCAAACTTAGTTTTCTAATTTCTATATTGTTCCCAAAACATAGAACTTGGGAAATAACACATCACTTAATTAGCCCAGGAGTCCAATTAAAAACAGAAGCTGGTTGCTGGTCTATTACCTTTTTAATATTACTTCAGTTAGATTGTGTAACACTGTGCAGTGTGAAATTAACAATTATTATAATACTCAGCTATACATACCGCAAAAGAGAGGTCAATAGAATTCCCTGCATTGCTGTAATAAGAGACATCTACTGCAGTAACTTGACCTGTCTTCATAAAACCAACCTAAACAACAAAACAAAAAAGTTGATCAGGAAACAAAGTATCTAATTACAAGAATAGTTGAATTATCAATACCACACAGTGCATAACTGAAAAGAATTTGTTTGCCAATAACTGTTTTGTAAAAAACAACAACATAAAATTAAAAAGGTCATAACCCATACTGCAACACAACTTGTACATGAGCAAAAGCATCTCAGCAGTCTAAAACAGATTATAAAATCACTTAGCCTCTCATTTTATTGCTTCTTTTATTATAGTTAGACAAAAATGAAGAAATGACCTTATGGATGTATCATGAAAAAATACCTGCAATTGTGTCCAAGAATTCTAGCTCCAAGAATGGACCTGGCTCAATGCTAGGAAGTGCACTGTTGAAAGTCCACTTACAATACTCCTTCAAAGCCACAATGGTGATAAAATAATCACAATATCAATAAAGACCAATTGCAATGCAAAAACTATTTTGTATTTGGCTTGTATTAATAAAAACATTAGCACAATCCATAACCAGGAGACTCAAAATAAATCTGACGGAGTGACAGCAGAAGTTAGCTGAGGTTCCCCAAGTGCTCCATCTTTTATCTTCTATAGATGCTGTCAGAGCATGCAGAGGCTTTGAGGGTGAAAGTCTAAGGATGGGCCACAATAAAAAAAGAGTTAACTACCTCAGCAGCGTAGAAGCTGTGGTATTCCATTGTGTCTCGGTTCAGCATTTGTGGGGTCTCAAATACCAGTGTGTGTGATAATACTTTTGTAACTTTAAGATAATACTGATTTGGTGCAAAAAATCAGTGTGTAAATAGGAGTTTTACGCCCCTTTAATTTGAAATTTCTGGAAACAAAGGACGCCTTCATGATTTATGTTAGTAAAGCCCATGAAATATATTTTCACATACTGATATACAGTACTATATAACACAATAATGAGAACACTAAGCAAATATGTATAATGAAAAGGAAAAGGAAGCATGAAAAACACAAAAGAATAATATGTCATAAGACATTATGTGTGCAAAACTTAATGAATACACGCACCACATTGATGCACTGAATATTATTTGAAATTCATAGCTGCCTACAACAAGGAAGGAAAAAAGTTTAAAACATCTCTGACATTTAAAACAACACACAAATAATGTATGAACTAATTGACATTAATTCATTTAAAATAATGTTTGGTTTAGTTTATGAAAAAACAAACAGACAACACAGAAAAGATGTGTAAACATGTGTTTTGAATGTATGTTTTTCATATTTCCACAAAATTTTAATCTGAAAGTTGTGCATACTAGTGATTTAAATGCCAATCATTTAAATCAGCCTGATCTGTATTTGTATTTGTCCACCTATAGACTGGAATTTTGTCAATAATTGTTTCCTGCCTTGTACCTTATGCTGCTGTGATAGGCTCTGGATCCTAATATTTTCACTTTTTACATTGATGGTGTGGTGAGTACATTATTTAACTTCATATAGTGCAGAACCCATGATTTTTTTACATTTACGTATGAAAATGATTTTTATAAATTTATGATTTTTCCTTGGTAGTTTTTTTTGGCTTTTGCAAACTAAGGGAACAGTGTGCTGATGTTTCAAACCACACATTACTGCTTTGAATTTCACCCAAAAAATGCAATCTTAATATTTCTGCCCTCAAGGCCTTTTCCCAAAATATGTTTGGTGAACTATCATGCTTTCTGGCAATTCTCTATGAGTAATGGTAATTTTCTTGTTAACCTTCCATACAGACCATTGATACACAGAGCTGTTTTAACTGACAAATGGCAACAAACTATATTGATTTTCTAAGGTTATTGCTGGCCTCTAAGCAGCTTTCATCAAAATTACCCTTTATGCTTAAATGTTAAATCTTGATATCCTTGTCTAGACAGTATCTAAGTGATGTAATTCAGGTCAGGTTTGAATACTTTTGCAAGAAAATATTATGTATTAGGGGATAACAGTATTTTACAGATTACAAAATATATGTTAAAAATGTATGATTAGTTTAATAATAGCATATTTCCAAATGTATTAACTGTTAAACAATATTTAAACAAACTAGATGACTATAAGTTGCTCCTGTTTTATGATATCTTTTTTATGACACACCTTATATTTTCCAAAGAATGGGTGCCTTCCTCCAGAAACAAGCATATCTTCATCCCGGCTTAGCATGCATCTAACTGGGCACTTCATTCTGTTATTTAGAGCAAAACAATGTTTATTTTAGTGGACACCTAAAAATAACCAGAGGAAAAAGGAGCATAGTAAAAACAATCCCTGAGACTGGTTAACAGAAGTGTGTAGAATTTCTTTTAAAAGATTTTTTTTTTTTCTTACTTGTTAGCAGCAACTGCCACAACAGTAGATAAAATACTGCTCCTGGTTTCTTTTCCACCAAAACCACCTCCAATTCTCTTTACTCTGCAAACAACTCGACTGGAAGGAACTCCCAAGGCTTTGGCAGCATCGGACTGAAACACATCACAGAGATAACAAGTATAGAGTAAATATACTGCATACATGTCATAACTGCCTTTGAAAATGATTGTATATCATATTTAAATTTTTCTTTACAACTTAGTCTTTTCTTTTTTTACATATGGTTTTATTGATTTTATTTGAAGCAAACAGTAATCCATACAATGAAGTCGAACTTAACAAACCACAATTCAACCTCCACCCAAGAGAAAGAGGATAGCCAACAACCAGAGCAAATCTTTAAAAACAGGAAGGAATGAAAAATAAAATTTTCACGGATACAAATGCTTATTCTGAAATGTTAATGATAAAGATCCTGCCATATTTAAAAAAAAAAGTTTTGAACAGATATTCAAAGTACAAATTTGATTTCTACCAATTGCAAATAGTATAGGACATCAATTACCCACTGACTTAAAAGAGGTGGGGTGGGATTCTTCCAATCTAAATCTATGTGCTAGTAGTAAGGTAGAGGCAATTACAGTTTGTTTGTCCTTCTCCACGTTAAGCCTTGGGGCTGCACCAAACACAGCTGTTAATGGGTTAGGAGTGATTGCGACACCAAGGCTGTCTGAGAGGTATTCAGATATTTTTGTCCAAAATTATGTTAATTTGGTGCATGCCCAAAACATGTGGCCCAGTGACGATAGAGCTAGATTACAGATTGAATATTGCCCTGGATACATTTTTGACAAGTTTAAACAAGATAAATACACTCGATAAAAGATTTTGAGTTTAACAACTGAATGCTTTGCACATATGGAGCTAGAGTGTATTCTATGCATGGCTGCCTTCTATTCCTTTTCTGAAATATTAAGTGATCAGTCTTTTCTCCACCGTACCCTGGAATCTTTGAAATGAAGGAACTTTAAAATGTTTTTTATATTATAGAGATGCTATCTGAGTCTTCAAGACTGATCATTATTTTTTCTGGAATAGAAATAGGTGGGAGTTAAGGAAAATTGGGCAGGTTCCATTTAGCAAAGTTTCCAATTTGAATGTAGTAATAAAATTGTGTTAATAAGAAGTTAAATTTGGAGCATAACTGTTCGTTGGGTGCAAAGACATCATCTATATACTATTCTCTAAGTGTTTTAATCCTGCACATTTTCCAAACGTTAAATACTGTACTGTGCATGTTTGAGATTGTAGAAGGTGGTCATCATGTAGAAGTGCAACAGATAAGAAGCTTTTCTGTCTTAAAGTGCTGGTATTATTGGTATTGGAAAGGGAAATTGTGTTATTTGTGTATTGATGATAATTTGTATTTACTGGGGTACAAAACTGAGAATATAAAGAAATACTGAAGATTTTAATTCTATTGCAGACCAGGCTTGTATATATTCAGCAAGTTGTATCGATGACCAGGGGCCTCATGCATAACGCTGTGCGTAGAACTCGCACTATAACATGGCGTAAGCACAAAAGCCGAAATAGTGCTTACGCACAGAAAAATCCAGATGCAGGAATCTGTGCGTACTCCAACTTCCACGTTCTTCTGCTACATAAATCCCAATCAGCGTGAAAAGTAACGCTCGTGCACACGCTTTATGTAACGCCACAACTCCTCCTAGAATTAAGCCTCTTTGAATATGCAAATTAATATAAATCACCCTTAAGCTCAGCCTTCTGTGAAAAGACAATGGGAAAAGCACGGGGGAAAAATATAAGAATTTCAGCGAATACCAAGTGGAGGCAAAGGAAAAACATACTATTTGTTCAAATAAACCGTGGTATAATCAACAAAAGGAAGTTGATCGAGTGACATAGTGTGTTGGAGAAACTTGAAAGCTCACGTTCACAAAATCGCACAGTGCCGGAAATAAAAAAGAAGTCAAATATCAAAGTCGCCGTGAAAAGGCGAGTTGTAGCCCACTGTCTGAGTGTCATATGAAAGCTTATTAGGGTACAGACAAAAAAAGGCACACAGTGGGGAAAAAGCACGAAATGTCAACTTCAATCTCGACATTTCCACTTTAATCACGTAGTTTATTTTGTCATTAAAGTAGAACTTCATAAACTTCATCTTAAAATCATTTAATTAACCAGTTTCTCAAATCACATTGTAATTAAAGTAGCACGTTAAATGCTTTGTTTTGTATTTGATCTTCTATGTGCTCTATATGTGTGAACACTACATGCTTCTTAAACCGGCTCTCTTCCTCCAACTGGACACAGAATCCATTACAGTCGTGATATTACTGCTCTCTGAATAACTAAAATACTGAGATGTATACGTGATATAATTTTTATGATGATAGGAGTTAAAGCACGTTATTAAACACATGTTTCACTTCGATGAAATAATTTATTGCAGCAGTACTCAGGGGCGGCTCTAGGCTTGTGGTGGCACTGGGCAGAGGAAGAATCGGTGGCTCCTTTGCCTGCCAATGTCAGTATGGCATCTTATGCACGGTGGATGGCCACGTCCGTTGCAGACACTGCATAGCCGCCTCGTGCTCATGACACAAGCATTTAACTTTTGCCGAAATTTGTCGCTGCGTTTTTAGCTGTGTTGTTATTTTCTCTTTCTGTTTTATATTCAATATATATTGGCGTAGCCATCACTGCAGTCCTTGCTTTTCTTTCCCCAAGTAACCGATCGCCACACAATCAGCTCTGTAACAGAAGTTAAGCCATCTGTAAGCTTAGTGCCGATTCTTCAAAACGTTTAAAGAACATTGAAATATCTTCGTAGTACATATTTAATTATTCTATCCTTCACGACACTCCCAGTGAAGAATATAGATTATTTAAATGAAGTTTAAGTTTTATCTGTATAATTTAATAAACATATTTTGCTGCATTTCTCCTTAAAAATGATATTGTCATCATATGTAAATACGCGCTTTATAAAGTGGCTCAGGGTGTGCGATATTATAACTATAGTGCAAGTTTATAGTGGGATGATTGTAATTATAAGTACAAACAGTTCTACAAGGTGCAATTGATTGAGTGCATTTAAAGTTCTTGGGATGAAACTGTTTCTGAACCGCGAGGTCCGTACAGGAAAGGCTTTAAAACGTTTTGCAGTGGCTGAGACAGCGTGTCCATGAAACTGTATACTGATAATTCTCTTTCCGATCAGCTGCTGCTGTGATTTACACTCAGATACAGTGATATAAATACTCCGAGTGGTGCAGTGAGAGTAATATGGAAAAAGATGATCCGCTGTGGAAACTCCTAACGGGAGGAGCTGAAAGAAGATGAAGAAGGAGAAGTGAGAGTAACAACGCTAAAGCAGTTATGGTGTTTGGAATACTATGGCTGTTCCCTGGACCATTATATTGATACAACTTAATTACAATCAGATGTGTTACACTAATAAACAATATGCAGTTAGTTTCAGTGTATTTATAAAGCCGCGTCAGGAAAATAAGGAGTAACCATACAGGAACAGTAGCACTGCATTGACGCTGGGTGCCGCCAGTCTGCAAAACCGAGCGGAGAACTTGCGTACAACAAGGTATGAGGTACCGTGGAAAAGTGCGTGGCTTTACGCCAAGTGTAGGTTTTATACATCGCGATTTGAACATGAAAAACTTCTCACGCAACATTTCTGTGCGTACACACCGTTTATACATGAGGCCCCATAACGGCGTGCGTAGAACTCACACTATAACAGGATGTAAGCACAAAAGCCGAAATGTGCTTACGCACAGAAAAATTCAAATGCAGGAATCTGTGCGTACTCCAACTTCCACGTTCTTCCGCTACATAAATCCCGATCAGCGTGAAAACTAACGCTCGTGCACGCGCTTTATGTAACGCCCCAACTCCTCCCCGAATTAAGCCTCTTTGAATATGCAAATCAATATAAATCGCCCTTAAGCGCAGCCTATTGTGAAAAGACAATAGGAAAAGCACGGGGGAAAATATAAGAATTTCAGCGAATACCAAGTGGAGGCAAAGGAAAAACATACTATTTGTTTAAATAAACCTTGGTATAATCAACAAAAAGGAAGCTGATCGAGTGACTTAGCGTGTTGGAGAAACTTGAAAGCTCACATTCACAAAATCGCAAAGTGCCGGAAATAAAAAAGAAGTCAAATATAAAAGTCGCCGTGAAAAGCTGAGTTGTAAGCCCACTGTCTGAGTGTCATATGAAAGCTTATTAGGGTACAGAGAAAAAAGGCACACAGTGGGGAAAAAGCACGAAATGTCAACTTCAATCTCGAAATTTCCACTTTAATCACGTAGTTTATTTTGTCATTAAAGTAGAACATCATAAACTTCATCTTAAAATCGTTTAATTAACCAGTTTCTCAAATCACATCGTAATTAAAGTAGCACGTTAAATGCATTGTTTTGTATGTGATCTTCTATGTGCTCTACGTGTGTGAATCACTACTTGCTTCTTAAACCGGCTCTCTTCCTCCAACTGGACACAGAATCCATTACATTCATGATATTACAGCTCTCTGAATAACTAAAATACTGAGATGTATACGTGATATAATTTTCATGATGATAGGAGTTAAAGCACGTTATTAAACATGTGTTTCACTTCGATGAAATAATTTATTGCAGCAGTACTCAGGGGCGGCTCTAGGCTTGTGGTGGCACTGGGCAGAGGAAGAATCGGTGGCTCCTTTGCCCGCCCGTCAGTAAGGTAGCTTACTCACGGTGGATGGCCACATCCGTTGCAGACACTGCATAGCCGCCTCGTGCTCATGACACAAGCATTTAACTTTTGCCGAAATTTGTCGCTGAGTTTTTAGCTGTGTTGTTATTTTCTCTTTCTGTTTTATATTCAACTAGCAAAATACCCGCGCTTCGCAGCGGAGAAGTAGTGTGTTAAAGAAGCAATGAAAAGAAAAGGAAACATTTTGAAAATAACGTAACATGATTGTCAATGTAATTGTTTTGTCACTGTTGTGAGTGATGAGTGTTGTTGTATATATATATATATATATATATATATATATATATATATATATATATACACACACACACATAAACATATATATATACATATCTATACATATACACATATATATACACATATATACATACATTTACAGTATATATATCTACATATATACACATACATATGCATACATACATACATACATACACACACACACATAAATACATACACACATACATATATACATACACACACACATATATAAACATATATATACATATACATACATATCTACATATATACACACACAGCTATTTCGTATCAGTGCAATACGCTGCTTGTTAAAACGGATAACTCCCGCTCTTATGTGCAAGTCTGCGTGGATATTATGAACTATCGTATTTGTTCAAGTTCTATTTAAATTTTAAATAGAAGGAATTTTTATTTAGTCGACAGAAATATCTTTGGTAGGAATGGTAAAACAGACAGGAATATTATTCTGAATAAATCAACTCAAACCTTAAACAACTTATAATATTTTGCTCTCCATAAAAATATATCCCGTCTAAATTATACAAGTTAGAAATAAAGTAAACGTTAAAAAAACAAACATTCAAATTTCTTTACTCTTATGTAATTTTATATAAAAAATAAACTTAGATTTTAAATATCCCAAAAGATTTTGCTCTCCATAAAAATATATCCTGTCAAAATTATACAAATTCAAATATGAACATGCTGCATAACAAAACCTGGAAATATAAATAAAATGTGTTCCTTTCAGCAATAACAAATCAAATCATTCAGTTGTCTTTGCTCATATGTCATTTTAGAGCTGGACGCCTGGCATCTTTTTTGGCAACAGGTTCGTTTATGTTTGGTGTGAGGTTCTGTGTTGTGGAGATTCTCAGGATGGATTGCAGGTGCTCATCAGTGAGGCGACTCCTGTGTGCTGTTTTGTTAGTCTTTATCACTGAGAAGAGCTTCTCACACAGATATGTGCTACCAAACATGCACAAGGTTCGAGCCGCATGTAGACGGACTTTTTTTGTTCTTCAAAGTCACCAAAGCGCCGTGCAAACTCAGTGCGCTCAGTTTATCAGCAAAGTGCGTATTTGGGAACACCGTAGTGACGACTTGGTTTAACATTACTTGGCAACAGGGAAAGTGGGGCAAGGTGCACTGGTGCATTTGTGTCTCCCATAAAAGCAGCTTCACTTGAAATCACTTTGTGATTGTGCACGGGTAAAACGTCCGCTGAAGTGTCAGATTCTTATTTAATTATTCTGCTTTCTGTATCTTCTGCATTGCATTCAGGTTACCCTGATGTTTTGTCTCATAGTGCCGTCTTAGATTAAATTCTGTAATTACAGCCACATTAGCTCCACAAATGAGACACACGGGTTCACTAAACATATACTCAGCCTCCCATCGGTTTTAAAGGCTCTATTTTCAGAATCAACTTTTCTCTTCAGCATCGTGTGAGCTAGCTTCGCAATAACTTGCAGCATCATAAGCTAGACTTGATTAACGGTAAGTGTTCGGCAAGGCAGCTGAAGCGCTGCATTATGGGATCTGTAGTTTATTGTGTTACCAGCGCTTCATATACCCGGCCATTAATAACAATAATACAGTATATAAAATGATCTCGGGGCGGATATAATTACGCCGGGCGGATGTGGCCCTTGAGTTTGACACATATGGACTAAATAGAACTTGAAAAGATATATTTTTCAAATGTGATCGCGCAATTCAGATAGAGTTGACGCAAGACTACAGCCTGCATGCCTCAATAAGTCATCCTCCCTCGCTCTTACTTTTTACCGTTCATCTAATGAATACACTGAGTATGGCTTTACCAAAACAATCATTGATGGCGAATAAAGTATCCATTATTCGAGTATGTAGATCGGGATATATATATATACATATATATATACCAGCGTATCGCAGCGAGAAGTAGTGTGTTAAAAAGCTAGAAAAGAAAAGGGAACATTTTAAAAATAACGTAACATGACTGTCAATATACAGTATTTGTTTTGTGAGTGTTACTGAGTGTTGCTGTCATCAAGGATTTGATTATCATTATTTCTTTCAATCAGGTTCGTATTTGTAGGATGTGTTGTGTTCAAGTTACATTCCGTGTTTGTCAATCGTTGTAAAGATGACAGGTTTCATTCATCGATTCGTTTCTTACTGCATCAATAAACAGCTCGTCTTCTTCTTTATCTGAGACCTGACACACTGCATGCACGGGTTTTTTACACTGTCTTCCTTTAGCGGGACATTGACTTTTTCCACGTGTGCTTTGTTTCCGCAGTAGCTGGATTTATGAATATGCTTATCAGGCGCTTCATATTTTTGCTGCCTTTTCAATTGTGTAATTCGGTTTTGTTCAGCTCTTTGGAACTGTTGCTTTTTATCTGTGCACTGCGTCAGTTCACGTGAGCCGCTCGGTGTACATGCATCGAAGGTTCCCAGCTGTGCTGGTGCCATCTCGTGCTATGTCCATGGCTGTATTTAATGTTACCTTAGTCCTGGCACTTAAAACTTTCTCTCGCAGTTTCGCTGAGTTTGTGTCAAACACCACCCTGACCATCTCATCTTCCTCTCCATAAGCACAGTCCTTCACCCGTGAATATTTAGTGGGAGTTTGCTATTGGATTGCCGCTGACGGACGGCCTTATATGGGCAGGCACTAAATTACAAACGCCAGCGGCAGCCTGTCTATGAACATAATTTAAAGTGTAGGTTTACATCGTGCTTTGATTCGGAAGTAACAGAACTCATGAATATGGTTGTATATGTCACTTTCGCCGCTTCTTATTGTTTAGCTGCCTTCTCAATTATATAATGCATGTTTTCTTCAGCGCTTTTTGGAGGTCTTCCTGGTTTTCTATGTACTGCGTGATTACGTGGGAGGCGTGATGATGTCACACGAAACTCCGCCCCCACGGCGTTCAAGCTCATCTCCATTACAGTAAATGGAGAAAAACAGCTTCCAGTTATGACCATTACGCGTAGAATTTCGATATAAAACCTGCCCAACTTTTGTAAGGAAGCTGTAAGGAATAAACCTGCCAAATTTCAGCCTTCCACCCACACGGGAAGTTGGAGAATTAGTGATGAGTCAGTGAGTGAGTGAGTGAGTGAGTGAGTGAATGAGTGAGTGAGTGAGTGAGTGAGTGAGTGAGTGAGTGAGTGAGAGAGTGAGTGAGTGAGTGAGTGAGTGAGTGAGTGAGTGAGGGCTTTGCCTTTTATTAGTATAGATATATATTGGCGTAGCCATCACTGAAGTCAGTGCTTTTCTTTCCCCAAGTAACTGATCGCCATACAATCAGCTTTGTAATAGAAGTTAAGCTTAGCGCCGTTTCTTCAAAACGTTTAAAGAACATTGAAATATCTTTGTAGTACATGTTTAATTATTCTATCCTTAACGATACTCCCAGTGAAGAATATAGATTATTTAAATGAAGTTTTAAGTTTTATCTGTATAATTTAATAAACATTTTGCTGCATTTTACCTTAAAAATTATATCGTCATCATATGTAAATACGCGCTTTATAAAGTGGCTCAGGTTGTGCGATATTATAACTGTAGTGCAAGTTTACAGTGGGGTGATTGTACTTATAAATACATACAGTTCTACAAGGAGCAATTGATTGAGTGCATTTAAAGTTCTTGGGATGAAACTGTTTCTGAACCGCGAGGTCCGTACAGGAAAGGCTTTAAAACGTTTTGCAGTGGTTGAGACAGTGTGTCCATGAAACTGTATACTGATAATTCTCTTTCCGATCAGCTGCTGCTGTGATTCACACTCAGATACAGTGATATAAATACTCCGAGTGGTGCAGTGAGAGAAATATGGAAAAAGATGATCCGCTGTGGAAACTCCTAACAGGAGGAGCTGAAAGAAGAAGAAGAAGGTGCAGTGAGAGTAACAATGCTAAAGCAGTTATGGTATTTGGAATACTATGGCTATTCCCTGGACCATTATATTGTTACAAGTTAATTACAATCAGATGCGTTACAATAATAAACAATATGCGGTTAGTTTCAGTGTATTTATAAAGCCGCTCCAGGAAAATAAGGTGTAACCACACAAGAACAGTAGCACTGCTTTGACGCTGGGTGCCGCCAGTCTGCAAAACCGAGCGGAGAACTTGCGTACGACAAGCCATGAGGTACCGTGGAAAAGTGCGTGGCTTTACGCCAAGTGTAGGTTTTATACATCGCGATTTGATTGTGGAAAAGTTCTTACGCAACATTTCTGTGCCTACGCACCATTTATACATGAGGCCCCAGGTCTTTATGGCTTGTATATTTGCCACCCAGTAATGAAATTTAAAGTTAGGTAGTGCCATGCCCCCTTCTATTTTAGGTTGTTGTAGAAAAGACCTTTGGATGCATGGATTTTTCAAATTCCAAATAATTTAGGTTATGATTTAATCTAATTTCTTAAAAAATTATTTGTTAATATATATGGGGATGCTTTGAAATAAAAAAAGAAGTTTGGAAATGATGTTCATCTTGACAGTGTTGATTCTCCCTACTAATAGGAGATGGAGGGTAAGACCATCTATTCATGTCTATTCATGTCAATTTTTTCCATGCAGACAGCAAAAGTTTGTTGAAAGAGCTTTATATTTGTTTTTGATATTTACCCCCAGGTATATACAGTGATCCCTAAGCTATATATAACCGACTTTCGCGGCTTCACTCCATTGCGGATTTTAAATGTAAGCATATCTAAGTATATATCACAGATTTTTCGCTGGTTTGCAGATTTCTGCGGACAATGGGTCTTTCAATTTATGTTACATGCTTCCTCAGTTTGTTTACCCAGTTGATTTCATACAAGGGACGCTATTGGCGGATGGCTGAGAAGCTACCCAATCAGAGCATGTATTACATATTAAATAAAACTCCTCAATGATATACTATATGCTTCCCATGCACTGCTTCGCACACTTAAAAGCTCTAACAGCCCATATTAATTTTTCATTGTTTGCTTTTCTCTGTCTCTCTCACTCTCTCTGAGAAATACAGGCAGATACATATCCATCATGCAATACCATCAGGGAGACATATGATTGACCCCATTACTTGCTCCTGACGGAGGGGGTGTGAGCAGAGGGGCTGTTTGCACAGAAGATACGGACGCGCCTGTAAAAAATGCTGAAAGGCTACCTTCACATTGATCCCTTCATTGCACCGCTTTATTGCGGTGCTTGCATACTTAAAAGCGCAACAGCCCTATTGATTTTTGATTGTTTACTTCTCCCTCTCTCTCTCTGACATTCTCCGCTCCTGACGCGCACTCCTTTGAAGAGAAAAATATGTTTGCATTCTTTTAATTGTGAGAAAGAACTGTCATCTCTGTCTTGTCATGGAGCACAGTTTAAACTTTTGACTAAAGGGTGTTATTTCATGTCTAGAGGGCTCTACTAATGTTAAAAAATGTATTTAGAAGGTCGTAAACAGGTTTTCTATGCTCTAACTGCGAAAATATTAGATTTATAAATAAAGAATACTACTTCGTGGAAATTCATTTATCTGTCTGGATCGGATTAACCGCGATAAACGAGGGTTTACTGTATAACTGTGCTGAGAATATTTATAAACAGTGTGGGAGAGTTTCTAAGAGCTTAAAATATATAAAAATAACCATACAAACATATGGTTTATACTTTGTGGATTTTCACCTATCGCGGGGGATTCTGGAACGCAACCCCCGCGATTGAGGAGGGATTACTGTAAACTGATATGCTAAGATAAATTGAAAGTGCCAGGTCTAAAAGTATGGGCTAAAAGTTTATTAGAAAAAACACACTTTTATTCAAATTGATTTTGAGTCTAGATATCTTTTGAAATTCTACTAGTGTTTTTAGGACTGCTGGCATTGAAAATTTTGAGGGTTTGATATACACAGTAAAATATCATCTACATATAGTGATATTTTCTGTTCAAGTCCTTCTCTGGGGATCCTCTCTTGCTTTGATCTTTGATTTAGCTTTCGTTACTCTGATCTTAGTTTTATAAAAAATGCCAATTTGACCACTCTCGGAGGGTGCAATTAAAAAAAGATTATGCCACTCAGCTCTTCTTTACTGTGTTGATTGCCTGGAGTAAGTTCAAGGAGGCTAGATCACACTAACACAGCCTTAAAAGGAAAAATGAGAATAAAACCAGGAAATGTTTCATATAAAATCAGGAAATGACTAATATAATGAAAGAAATAATTACATAAAGATTTCAAGAACTATGTAAATATGAAAAAATGTTGCTGAAACCTCTGAAATTGTCACTGCCTGGCAACTGAATAGCAGCAGGAGGCAAGGTAATGTTTAGTAAGAAGAATGGCAAATACTTAGATGGACCTCAAATACATGCTCAAGTCAAAGAATACACTGTAAGTGACTATATGTGAGCCTCTCTTTTAACCAAGTCCTTTTTACCTGAAAGAAGGTTTACAGTTGTTCCACTGGGATTTCTAAGAGGAATCAACATGTCCCTGTCTAGCTCAGCAAAAAATTGGGTGTAGTTAAATATGAGTGGGTAAAAGATGACCATTTAAAGAGCTATCTAAAATAACGTTCTTTTAATGCTGTTCTTTAAAGAACCAGAGACTTTTGAAAGACATAATGAATCATCCCCTTTCATCATCCTTCTTGTTAGAACATTTTATATTGAAAGATGGCATAACAAATTTATTCCAAAAATGATATTAGCTTAAAAGTTAGAACACAGATAGGGATAATGACTTTTATAATGATAGCTAAGACATTGGGGCTAACCTGAATCGTACCCTGGCTTCATTAATCTCTTGTTTTTAAATGGTTAATTCATTTTAACTCTAATCCTAAATTAGGATTTACAATGTGATTAATTTTTAAAAGAAATTAAGAATACGGACATCTTCAGGTCATTGTCATGGACATTTCTTTATGGTTGTTGGGCACAGTTCATATTTACATGTATTAACTGTTACTCTATTCTATACTTTTCTGTGCTCCAATTGCATGCCATACACAATAATCATTGCAGTTGCACACAAAAGATGCCAGTGTCCATGTCATCAAAATAATAATGAAATTTATAAAGTATGAAAATAAAAAGTAATAATGTTCAGAAAACAATATAACATGAGGCAGAGTGAATTGCTACACATTCACTACAATAAGAGCACAGAAGCATATTAGGTTGAGCCCTTCTCCATAAACCACATAGTATGGATTTTTAAGTTTCTGATGCTTTTAAAAAAAGTAATTGCTTTGACAATAGTAATAAACATAATTATGTGAACTCCAACAGGCATCGGGACAGTTTGCAACAAAGTGTGAAGCAGCAGGGATGAGGATGAGCACCTCCAAATCTAAGACTATTTTGTAGGAAATAGGTGGACTGTACTCTGTGAGTGGGAGGCGAGTTAATGACTCAGGTGGAGGAGTTTAACTACTTCAGGGTCTTGGTCACGAGTAGGGGAAAAATGTATGGTGAGTTCAACAGACGTAGTGCTAAGTAATTTCCTTAAAAATATCCTAAAGGTAACTGGTAAAACACATCTATCTTTAATTAGTGGCATCTCTTAAGATAAAATAAGATAAATAATTTTGAGAAAATTTAGGAAAATAAACATATTTTGGAGAACAAGTACATGCATTGTAAATAAATGAATACAACATTAAAAAAAGCTGTAAATTGTATACTGTAACTGCATTAAATCCTTAACCACAGAAAAAAATATATAGAAAAATATATATAGAAAAATATATATATTGTGACAGTACGGGGCGCTAGTGCTCCCTTGAACCCTCAGGTACGACTCCAGACACTGGATAAAAGTCCAAGACTTTTTATTAATTAACAACAACGTGCACAAAGCACCCTCCACATTACTCATAGGTTCAATAAAGACTACAATATTCTCTCCTCCTCGCCCAGACACTTCACCCCTCTACCTCCCAGCTCAGCTCACTGTCTGGGCTTTCCCACAATCCTTTTATACACCCTGACCCGGAGGTGTTCCTGTCCAATCTGTCCACAATTCCTTATTCCTTCCGGGTCAGGGCAAACAGTCCTTTTCTTCACCCCGGGAGTACGTTGTTTCTTGCCGTCACATGACTATGACGTACTCCCGGGTTATAGAGCACATGTGAGCCTATGAGCACCCCTACAGCGACGCCTGGTGGCCCCCAAGGTATCCAGCAGGGCTGTGTATAAACATTACAAAGTCCATGATGCCCTGCTGGAACTCGGGGCATGATCATGCTCTCGGGAGGGCTCCTCCTGGCGGCCTGGGGGTGAGGGCCGGAGTAACATGCCGGCAATCCACCACAATATATATATATAAAGATATGTAGATATATAAAAAATAAATTATATATATATATAATATATATATATATATAATATATATATTATATATATATATATAAAATATATATAATATATATATATATATAATATATATATATATAATATATATATAGAATACAGTAATCCCTCCTCGATCGCGGGGGTTGCGTTCCAGAACCCCCGATAGGCAAAAATCATAAAGTAGAAACCATATGTTTGTGTAGTTATTTTTATATATTTTAAGCCCTTATAAACTCTCCCACACTGTTAACATTATTAGAGACCTCTAGACATGAAATAACACCCTTTAGTCAAAAGTTTAAACTGTCCTCCATGACAAGACAGAGATGACAGTTCTTTCTCACAATTAAAAGAATGCAAATAGATCTCTTCAGGAGCAGAGAATTTCAGAGGGAGAGAAAGAGAGAGGCTCGCAAAGAAAAGCAAACAATCAAAAAATCAATACTTGTGCTTTTAAGTTTGCGCGCATTTTAGAGGAGCGTCAGGATCTTCTAAGCAAACAGCCTCTGTGCAAACAGCCCCTCTGCTCACATCTCCTCCGTCAGGCGCAGAGAACGTCAGAGAGAGAGAGAGTGAGATTAAAGCAACAATCAAAAAATCAATACATGTGCTTTTGTGCTTTTAAATATGTCGAGCACCGCAATAAAGCGGCATTTTTAGAGGAGCGTCAGTATCTTTTAAGCAAACAGCACCTCTGCTCACAGCCCCTCCGTCAGGCGCAGAGAATGTCAGAGAGGGTGAGAGAGAGGCAGAGACAAGCAAACAATCAAGCTCTGCGCGGGATGCATATCTTATAGCATTGAGGAGTTTTAGTTAATATGTAATACATGCTCTGATTGGGTAGCTTCTAAGCCATCCGCCAATAGCGCCCCTTGTATGAAATCAACAGGGCAAACAAACTGAGGAAGCGTGTAGCATAAATTAAAAGACCCACTGTCTGCAGAAATCCGCGAACCAGCGAAAAATCTGTGATATATATTTAGATGTGCTTACATTTAAAATCCGCGATAGAGTGAAACCGCGAAAGTCAAAGCGCGATATAGCGAGGGATTACTGTATGTATATAGAATATATAGAAATATACATCTATACTAATAAAAGGCAAAACCCTCACTGACTGACTCACTCACTGACTCATCACTAATTCTCCAAGTTCCCGTGTAGGTAGAAGGCTGAAATTTGGTAGACTCATTCCTTACAGCTTACTTACAAAAGTTGGGCAGGTTTCATTTAGAAATTCTACGCATAATGGTCATAACTGAAAGCTATTTTTCTCCATATACTGTAATGGAGTTGAGCTGGATGGCCGTGGGGGTGGAGTTTCGTGTGACATCATCACGCCTCCCATGTAATCACGTGAACTGACTATCAACGCAGTACGTAGAAAACCGGGAAGAGCTCCAAAAAGCTCTGAAAAAAACATGCATTATGTAATTGAGAAGGCAGCGAAACAATAAGAAGCAAGCGACTGACATTTACAACCATATTCATGAGTGCTGCTACTTCGGAAACAAAGCACGGTGTAAACTTAAAGTTTAAATTAAGTTCATAGACAGGCTGCCGCTGGTGTTTGTCATGCCCACGGGTAATGCGGGATACAAGGTTTAATGAGAGGGCGGGGATATAAGCGAGAGTTTTGATCACTTTGTAACTAAGTTAAAATTGCAGGTGAAGGGCTGTGCTTATGCAAATTCCGAGAGACTGTGTTTGTGGGGGATTGACAGTTAAAGGCGGGTGGGGGAGTCGCGTCATCATCTCCCCTCCTATTCACCTCATTTCGCTCTGAGCTGAGCTCCACGGCTAACGCCGTCTTCCGAAGCAACTTCATCACACTGCCACCAAATACTCACAGAAAAATCCACAAGTTAATACACATGCTGTCTCTAGAGTTTCTCCACACTCAATGTATTCCTCGCGTCCCCTTTATACCCTCTGATCTCCCATTTCAATTCAGATGCCTCCAATTTCCAGTAAGGCTCTGCTGCGCGATGACAAGTAATAAGTCTCAGGGACAGACCCTACAAAACGATGCCATTGATTTCAGGCAAAATTGCTTTTCTCCTGGACAACTATACTTGCATTCTCAAAAGTGACCTTGCGCAGCTTCGTCATATTACAACCGGAGTGCAGCCAGAAACTTTTAAGTGCCGGGTCTTACTTAACATTAAATTAAGCCGTGGACATCGCAACATCACACAAGAGAGCAGCTCCGTGAACTTACTGAACGCAGAAACAGTGATCACTTCCATGCATCAAACCTGTTCAAAAAACGCATTACACAATTGACAAGGTGATGGCTTTATATGGCGTTCGTTTATAAAGCAGCGGAGAGGCTGTGTGAAGGCAACTACAAAAAAACAGCAGAGCGCCACACTCTGAATGTATTCCTGGCATCACCGTTATACCCCCTGATCTCCCATTTCAATTGAAATGCCTCAAATTTCCAGTAAGGCTCTGCTTCGCGATGATCTATACTAATAAAAGGCAAAGCCCTCACTCACTCACTCACTCACTCACTCACTCACTGACTCATCACTAATTCTCCAACTTCCCGTGTGGGTGGAAGGCTAAAATTTGGCAGGTTCATTCCTTACAGCTTCCTTACAAAAGTTGGGCAGGTTTTATATCGAAATTCTACGCGTAATGGTCATAACTGGAAGCAGTTTTTCTCCATTTACTGTAATGGAGTTGAGCTTCAACGCCGTGGGGGCGGAGTTTCGTGTGACATCATCACGCCTCCCACGTAATCACGCAGTACATAGAAAACCAGGAAGACCTCAAAAAAGCGCTGAAGAAAACATGTATTATATAATTGAGAAGGCAGCGAAACAATAAGAAGCGAGCGAGTGACATATACAACCATATTCATGAGTTCTGCTACTTGAAACAAAGCACGATGTAAACCTACACTTTAAAGTAAGTTCATAGACAGGCTGCCGCTGGCGTTTGTAATTTAGTGCCTGCCCATATAAGGCCGTCCGTCAGCGGCAATCCAATAGCAAACTGCCACGGGTAAATATTCACGGGTGAAGGACTGTGCTTATGGAGAGGAAGATGAGATGGTCAGGGTAGTGTTTGACACAAACTCAGCGAAACTTTGAGAGAAAGTTTTAAGTGCCAGGACTAAGTTAACATTAAATACAGCCATGGACATAGCACGAGATGGCACCAGCACAGCTGGGAACCTTCGATGCATGTACACCGAGCGGCTCACGTGAACTGACGCAGTGCACAGATAAAAGGCAACAGTTCCAAAGAGCGCTGAACAAAAACCGAATTACACAATTGAAAAGGCAGCAAAAAATATGAAGCGTCTCATACATACATACAAGCATATTCATAAATCCAACTACTGCGGAAACAAAGCACACGTTGGAAAAAGTAAATGTCCCGCTAAAGGAAGACAGTGTAAAAAAAACCCGTGCATGCAGTGTGTCAGGTCTCAGATAAAGAAGAAGACGAGCTGTTTATTGATGCAGTAAGAAACGAATCGATGAATGAAACCTGTCATCTTTACAACGATTGACAAACACGGAATGTAACATGAACACAACACATCCTACAAATACGAACCTGATTGAAAGAAATAATGATAATCAAATCCTTGATGACAGCAACACTCAGTAACACTCATAAAACAAATACTGTATATTGACAGTCATGTTACGTTATTTTTAAAATGTTCCCTTTTCTTTTTCTAGCTTTTTTAACACACTACTTCTCCGCTGCGATACGCGGGCACCACCTTAGTATGAGAAGAAGTCTGAAAAAATATGAGGTTAACACAGAAAAACATCACCAATTCAAGCTTTATGAATAATCGATTCGCCATCAATAATTGTTTTGGTAAAGCCATCCTCCTTCCATTTTATAATTTTTCCGCCAATAGCCATGATTAAATGAACGGTAAATAAAGTAAGAGCAAAGCGAGGGTGACTTATTTAGGCAGGCATATATATGACAGCAACACTCATGACAATGTCAATCATGTTACGTTATTATTAAAATGTTTCCTTTTCTTTTTCATTACTTCTTTAACACACTACTTCTCCGCTGTAGGCGGGTATTTTGCTATATATATAATATATGAATGACCTCCAAAGAGCGCTGAGACTTTTGATATCATGAACGTGTCTGCAAACTGGGGTCTCCTGCCCAGCAAAACTCGAGCAGCCAGCGCGCGCGCATAGCTGTGCCGGCCTTTGAGACGCTGACTGCGCTTCTGCCTTAAGTCAAAGTGAGTACTTTTAATTTTTTTCAGCCGCCCCCTGAGCTATAGCCCAGACAAGTGCAAACACGGGACCCCTTTTCTACACCACGGCAAAATAATATTAAGGCGATTCACACTTTCTTTTGCACGTATACGATTATGAGATCCTCACCTCGGATTATGAAGACACGCACACGAGTGGAGGACTCACAGTGCCATCACAGCCGATTAATGGCGGGACGTCTCACCAGTCTACACAAGACCCAACGCAACTGTCCCCAAAAGGCGATCATAACGTCAGCGAACACATCTCTCTATACTATATAAAAGAAGAAGGCAACTTTCCTTTCTTTACACCTTTTATCCCAAACCAAAGCCTTTCTCTCTTAACAGTGCAGAGGACACAAAACTAAATTTCTTTAAATGCCGGTAAGGCACATTACCAGAGGCACAAATTTGAACGTTCACATAGAAAATGTAATTTCTATACCACAGCCGTCGTGTAGCGCCTTTCAAAAGGGATCTACTACCGAGAGATGATCCATATACATTTTAGCTGCTGTTAGTTACTTACCTGTTGTGTTACACAGTCTTTAAAATGTAGTTTACCCGCAACCACTCCAGTAGTGCTCAATGTACCTGTACTTCTTAAAACGTTAATGTTTTACTGTTTAATAACTTATAGACTATATTTTATTATTTTTCCCTTGCACTCAGTGACCAAAGCTATACACACACATATAGACACATACAAACATACACACAAGTATATGTATGTGTATATATATATGTATGTATGTGTATATATATATATATATAAACACACACACACCCCCTATCTACATTATATATATATATATATATATATATATATATATATACACACACACACACACACACACACACATACATACATACATACATACATACACACATATATAATTTGTGTGTGTGTATGTATGTATGTGTGTGTATATATGATATAGAAGGGTATGTGTATATGTAGATATGTATATAGATATGTAGATATGAAGATATGTATGTGTATATATATGTATGTATGTGTGTGTGTGTGTGTGTGTGTGTGTGTATATATATGACAGCAGCAATCCAAGCTGTGAGAAAACAGTAAAAGGAGGCGTGTCAGACGTCGTGGTACATTTTCTGATGCAGCTAGACGAAAAAAACTTTGTGACGCTGCCGCCAAATACACAAAACAATTACTTTGACAATCATGTTACATTATTTTTAAAATGTTTCCTTTTCTTTTTCATAACTTCTTTAACATGACATGACATCGCATAAGCGGGTATTTTGCTATATATATATATATATCACAGCGACACTCATAACAGTGACAAAACAATTACATTAACAATCAAGTTACGTTATTTTTCACATTTTTCCTTTTCTTTTTCGTACCTTCTTTAACACACTACTTCTCCGCTGCGAAGCGCGGGTATTCTGCTATAAATATATATACACCCCGATCTAAATACTGTCAAATAAACGAACCACACACCCTAGCACAACATGAGAGGCTTTGCCTATAGCGCTGACGTCTGAGGTTCGATTCACGAGAGTGGGTGCAGTGAGTATGTACTGCCTGATAAGCCCATCAAGCAGTTGGATTTAGTCTTTAAATTTCTATGGTGAAGAAAAATTTATGCAATGATGATTAAATTTAACTTTCATTCCTACTAAACATATTTGTGTCGACCAAATAAAAATTACTTATATTTAAAATTTAAATAGAACTTGAACAAATACGATAGTTCATAATACCCACGCAGCACTAAGTGCACGTAAGATTAGGAGTCATCCGTTTTAACAAGCAGCGTATTGCACTGATACGAAATAGCCTGCCCATTTAATTATTTAGGAATGGATAAATAAATAAAAATTTTGTACAAATAATGTTTTTAATTTTTCTTCCTCAATGGATTCTGGCACCCCCAGCAACAGCTGCTCTCACCCCAAAGGAGATATATATATATATATAGATAGATAGATATAGATATAGATATATATAGATATATAGATAGATATATAGATATAGATATATAGATATATATATAGATAGATATATAGATATATACATATAGATATATATATATATATATATATAGCTAGATATATATATATATAAGTGTATGTAAATGTGTGTCTGTATATATATATGTATATGTATATATATATATATATATATGTATATATATATATATATATATATATATTCCAGCAACACTCATGACAATGACAAAACAATTACATTGTCAATCATGTTACGTTATTATTAAAATGTTTCCTTTTCTTTTTCATTACGGGTATTTTGCTATATATGTATATGTATACATGTGTATAAATATATGTATATGTATATATATGCATATATATGTATATATATATATGTGTGTGTGTGTGTCTGTGTCTGTGTCTATATATATGACAGCAACACTTTTATCAGTGACAAAACAATTACATTAACAATTATCTTACGTTATTTTTTAAATGTTTCCTTTTCTTTTTTATAACTTCTTTAACACACTACTTCTCCGTGTAAGCTGGTATTTTGCTAGTATATATATATAGAATATATAGAAATATATATGTATATAGAATATATAGAAATATATATATAGAATATATAGAAATATATATATATAGAATATATAGAAATATATATATAATATATAGAAATATATATATATATATATATATATATAGAATATATAAAAATATATATATATATAGAATATATAGGAATATAGAATATATAGAAAGAATATATATAGAAAAAAGAAATATATAGAAAAGTACATTTTAGAATTAAGTGTTCTAGTTGCAGGCAAAACCTGGCTCCAAAAATTCATTGAAACTCAAAGCAAAAAGCAATATTACATACTAGCTCCAATTTAAGAATCCCTGACTTACTTTGCAGTGATATTTTAACTTAAAACATTGCTGTATCAAAGCCAAATATACAATAGGTGAGGAGGTATGTAATACATCAGATGATTAAAATTTTAATAAGACCTGGAAAATTCCTAAACAAAAATACAGGACTCAAACTGAAACTAAACATAGTTTTTTATGTAATTTAACCTAACATAACCACATAATTCAGTATTAACTTAGGGTCTAATATGTCTATTGAGATAAATTACTAAGAAGTGGGTATTGTAGATACAAATTACTAGGGAACAGAACTGTGCATGTGGCAGCATAAGAATAAATTACCTAAGAAGAAAGAGGGCAAGAACCAGGTTAGGCATCCTTTTTATCTGTTTAACACTGGCATTACAAGTCAGGTAGACACATATGAGAAACAGGACTTCATGCCAGATTTAAGAATGTAGCTTTGCCTTAGTGTAATCGTAGCAAGAACACATTACTTGGTTCCCAAAAGGTGTCTAGTCAAATTCATTCTGTAAATATGATTTTATTTGCCATAAAATAGATTAATAGATTCAATACTCTACTTAACTAACGTTTCTGACTAAAACAATGTGCTATGTTTCTCAGAAAATCCTGGAACGCAGAATGCAGTAGTCCTTCTACTAATTGTTGTTTTCAGAAAAAAAAATCCCTTCTGAGCACAATTTTATTTATGTTATTTAATTTGATTTGTCTGGAACATAGAATCTAATGTATTGCATTGGGTTATATTACAGCACGGGTTTGATCCTTTGGTTGTATTTATTTTTTTTATATTTCTATTATTTGTTGAATAATTATTTTGTCATGTTTCTATGTTTTACTATTGATTCCATTTTTTATCCAAAAATTCTGCACTGTCCATTTGAAATTGTTTATTATTTACTACCTATGTGTAATGAATTGCTCTCCTATGCTCCTTGTACTTTAAGGGAGGAGACCAAGGAGGAAGGGCAACCCTTATATGACTACAGCTGGTGCCCCACTCTGGTTTTATATGTCTGCCAGAAAAAAGAATCCAGTAGTGATTCACTGAATGTGATTAGAAGTCTTTTGTCTAAGTATTGAATTTCATTTGGATTTAGTTTTTTTCTGATTATTTCTGCTCTGTCTTTGGATTGTTGCTTTCTTCTTTTATCAGATTTGTGTTGCCCTTTTAATTACAAGCTAGAGTTATCACGTTTTCTTTCCCTTGTAAGGCATTTTTTGTGAAAGTTGGAATTTTATTGCATTTTTAAACTTTTAAGGCCTTCTCCCCATTTACAGGCCTGTCTAGGCTGAAGCCTGAAGGTAGAATTTGAGGGACTAGCCGGCTTGGGTGCGTCAGTGAAGGTCTTGCCGTGCTTTATGGCTCTTGGATGCATCACTTTCCTTTTTTCCATGTTTGTGACTCTGTGTTACAACATATTGAAGGTTTCTTCAAAAGAGTTTCAAACTTCTTTGTCTGCCATTCTTCATGACAATTTGGAATTCTGCTGCTGTTGTCATGCACACAATGGCAGCAAGATAAAAAAGGTTATATGCATCAATATAGATGGACACCCATTAGTGCCTTTGACCACTGCTTACTTGATAGTCAGACCACAATTTGTGAGACTACAGGGCTGTGTGTAAGATTGGGTGATTAGCAACTCAGAAACCTTCCAAACTACTGACCTGGCATATTTCCAATGTATATAAATACTAGACTTCAAAAATATTCTAACTGCAGAATCACTCTGATAAGAGTGGGGTATATCAGTAGGGGACAGAAAAAATACAGGTGTCTGATGGATGAGGTCATGGAGTGGTGCAGGTCTATAATTCCTCAGGGATGAACTTGGACAGAAGTGTAAATTGGGCTGAACAGAAGCCATGTACAAAAATGGTTAGAGTCAATTATATTTTGTGATAAGTTTTGGATCCTTTAACACAGCTGCTGCATACATTTCTGTATACACTCAGTTTGTCATCGCAAGTGTTCTCTTTAATGCAGTGGTATGTTGGGATGGTGGCAAGAGAGAAGGAGTTGTCAACATGTGTAACTAGTTAACCAGAAGTACTGGTTCTGTTCTGAGTACTGCCCTGGATTCTCAGAATGTAGCACAGAAAGACATTGGCTATTATGAAATGTCTACAATTCTCCCCTGTCACTCGTGTTCTCCCTGCAGAACACCTTTAGCACAAGGTTAATTCTACCATGCTGCTCTAAGCAGCTCTATTTCAGGTCTTTCTACCAGTTGTCATCAGATTTACAACATATCATCTTACTACATATTATGGATATATTTATTTTTCTATCAAAACATAAGATGAATAATACATATGTCCTTCCATCCATCTATTCATCCATCCATTTATTAAAATTTCTCCTTAAATGTTTTTGGGGAGTCAAAATCAGGTCATGCAGCATCAAGTGCAAGCCTAAAACCAACTTTGGAGGCTAACATCTAATGAAACCAAATAGATACATCTAAGAAAAACAGAGTTTATTTTAGTCAGGGGTGCTGGAAGTGAGTGCAGGTCTAAGTTAACTCTTTTAACTTAAAAACAATGTACAGAAATTAATAATATAATGATTGTTTCATTTTTAATAATGCAATTTGTGTTAAGAGAACAGTTCATATAATCATGTACAGAACAACATTAAGTGTGTAATTACAGACTTAAGTAGAAAAAAATTAAAGAATAATAAATACTAATATTTTGCATTTAGCGTCAGTTTTCAGGTTTGAGTCAAATGCAAAACTCACTATATGCTTTCAGAATACACAGGAATACAAAGTAAGTGTGTATTAAGTAAAACACAAATGAGATTAAACTGGAGATGTCTACACTTGTAGCTGGTAAGTATTTACCAGGCAATTATTTTGGTCCACATCATTTTCCATGATAAAAAAAAATGGTAACGGTAAACAACTTACATGTTTTCAGATTTGACTTGACATGCGAGTCCAAACCTTCATATACTGTAGGCACTCTTCAGGAGAATGGCTTATCCAAAATTCTAATCTAACCATTTCTAATTATAAACTGTCTACTTGTGCCTACCTGTGTTGCATGAGGGTTTTGTGTTGATACAAAAAGTTCAATTTCTCCCTCCTCCTTTTTGGGAACTGCCAAAGCACAATGAGTTTCCAGGTAGAAGTGCTCTTGTCCTCCAATGTGGATTTCACCTTAGAAAGTATAGATATTATTAATGTGAAAAAATAATTTAGGTGTAACATAACTTAAAGGTAACAATAGCTACGTATTTTGGTCATTGAAATATATAAGAACTGGTTTTGGAAAACTATTGAGATGGTCAATTAAACAAAGAATATAATAAAAGAAAAGTTGATGTAATACACAAAATGCACTGAAAGATGACTAAGAGATGACTAAGAAGTCAGAAGATGTCCCGTAAACAACCAGAATGGACAGTTGTTACATGCTCAGAAATTGCAAGGGTGGTGGCTCAACCCAAAGGGTATAAGTTGGAGGAGGAAGGTGGGAGCATGTGCTGATACAGTGTGTAACCGCACGTATAGGTAGAACCAGGAAAAAATAAAATAGACTTATTTTAAAATAAGTCATTTGGGTGTAAGCTGAAGAACCAACCACAGTAAATGTATACATTGATTGACACTTATGTAAATTCTGTTGCTTATAAAATAGACCTATACCCTTTTCATTTTGACCAGTCTGACAAAGATGTAACAGACTCCTTATGATGAATGCTCCCTCTTCATGAAGTGATATTAAAAGACGCATAGAATGGTTCCTCTTCTGCCAGGTTTCTAATAGTAACAGGTTCTAATTTTAAGATGAGATTTCTAGCATTAATAATGTATATATCCAAATTTAATTTCTTCCACAATAGATAATTATACATTGTATTAAACATACACTTTTTAACATATCAAATACTCAAGTGCATATTTTATGCTTCAGTCACTAATGTTGCTTTAGTTTCATACACAATCCATCCTGTTTGGAACTGTGAAAAAAAACAGACTCTATGGCATTAGTCACAGGTGAGAGGCAGTGATTATCTCTGAATGTGATATCAGTGCATTTATATCGTGACTTTTAACGAAACAAAAGAAAAGAATATTCCTCACATGGAAATGTAGGCCAACAGGCAACAAGAAATGTGGAAATGATTTATTACACCAAAGGGTTTAAATGAGTAATCATTGTCAATTTTTTGGCTAGTAATTTTTTATCTAATTTTAACTCAGTGTTATGGAGAGTTAGTGCCTATCCCATTGGTTGGGGTCGGGGGGTCAAAACAAGGTACAGTAGTGCACACCCACATTCACTAATTAATAGACAATAACATATTGCCAATTGACTAATGTCCAAATTCTAGGTCAGTGTTGTGCAACCTTCCATTTTGATCTGTTTGGTTTTGCAAGTTTTGATGTTATCAACTTTTTTTGAATTAAGTTACAGGTTTGTAGACAAGCTCAATATTTCTTTTGTAACTTCACTTTTTATAATAACAATGCAAGAACATTAATGTCTTAAAGTTATGTAGAAAAATAAAGGCTATTAATTAGGCAGTCTAATGTATTATACACTTTTTCTTGTTCATATTTTACATTGTTTCAGAAAAACTCTTTGTTGGATGTAATGTTTAATTTCAGCTTAGCTAATTCATTCATATCAGATAACTACTACACAGTAATTGTATTTAAGATAGTACTGTGCTGCTGTATTACTCTGTTAAAAACTACATTGATCAAAATGTATCTTCCACTTGAAAGCAACTTAATGGAGCACTGAATAGTGGCACACTGGTAGTGTTGCCACCTAGCAACAAGTAGACCATGATTCATGTCTTTGGATGCTCAATACATATACTTTAGCACATATTCCCCTTGCACCCTGCAGTGGGCTGGCACCCTGCCAGGGGTTTGTTTCCTGCCTTACACCCTGTGTTGGCTGGGATTGGCTCCAGCGGACCCCGTGACCCTGTAGGATATGGCGGGTTGGTTAATGGTTGGATGGATGGATGGATATTGCCCTTGTCCATGTGGGTTTTATCTAGGTGCTCTGGTAACATTACCAAGTCCAAAGACAAGCAGATTAGATGAATTAGCAGTGCTAAGTTGGTCCTAACATGTGTTTGTTGATGAGTGTGTCCACCATGAGGTGACTGTTTCTGCCCTGTGCCCTATGCTTGCTGATATAGGGTATGTGAGAGACTTGGAGGTAACAATATTGAAATATTTTATTATTAAAATATAGAATCCATCTTAGAAGTTTAAAAGTGTTAATAAAATGTCAGAAACCTATTCAAGCATATCAGGAAACCAAGTAAAGGCCAAGTGAACAACAAAATATTGGATGTACCAGAGGAAGGTTGCTATCATTGGTAAAATGTACCAGGAGTTGACTAAGAAATCAGCATAAACAACAAGACTGGACAGTTGTCATATACACAGAGATTTCAACGGTAATATTTAAACCTAAGAGATATGAAAAGAACAAAAGTCTAATGGATTAGACTTTTCTTTCAATAAGTCATTTGGGTGTAAATCAACAAATCAGAGTAAATGTATGAATTAATCAGCACTGTTATGTAAATTCATATGTTTATAAAACTGTCCATATTATTTTGACCATTTTGATCATTTTGTAATGGACTGCTATTAAGAATGCTCAGTATTTGCTGTAAGAGTAAATAAAGGATGCAATGAACAGTTTTCCCTTCTTACTGACTCGAAACATTAGTAGAGGAGAAATTTGTTTCTTAATTAATATGTTTGATTTCTACCACCACTTCAGTTATCCTGCAGCACTGCTCAGAACTAAGTGGGCTTGAAAAATGGTATGGTATGGTATGGTAGATTAGTCATTATCTAAAATTGGTGATAGATACAGCTCTAGTACAGACTATAAAAAAAATCTTGCTAAGAGAAAAAAAAAATCTTTATATTTTGGATTCATGCATTCATTGGAGCTCCCTGACATTTATTTTCTGTTGCGCCTTTCAACACTAGTTTTACAGAACTAGAAGATTAAAGTAAGCCAAGAGCTTAAATCTTGTGAACTTGTAGCTGAAAGACTGGCAGCTTCTTTGAACTAGAAAATGTAGTTCTGTTTGTAGGTCGAAGTGAGGTTTTTATTTCATCATGTTTAAATAACATATTACACTACCAAACCACATTCCTTAGTAGTTAAATCTTTATTTTTTTGGAATTTTTTTTTTTTCTTGTTTGCCCAGAGAAATTTACAAACACTAGCTGTATTACCTGGCTTCACTCGGTAAAACTGTCTAAAACAATGGACCTCAATTATATAGTCATATCAGTTAGAAAAATCAGTGGAGTTAAAAGGAATAATAGTGCCATCGCTTAATCATATGTATCAGAAATCAGAGTAATAGAGTGTGTATATGTATTACAGTACTTTTCTGTACACAATATTTCCATTGTTTTACTATGGGCTTAATTACAGTTAGGTCCATAAATATTTGGACAGAGACAACTTTTGTCTAATTTTGATTCTGTACATTACCACAATGAATTTTAAATGAAACAACTCGGATGCAGTTGAAGTGCAGACTTTCAGCTTTAATTCAGTGGGGTGAACAAAACGATTGCATAAAAATGTGAGGCAACTAAAGCATTTTTTAACACAATCCTGTCATTTCAGGGGCTCAAAAGTAATTGGACAATTGACTCAAAGGCTATTTCATGGGCAGGTGTGGGCAAGTCCATCGTTATGTCATTATTAATTAAGCAGATAAAAGGCCTGGAGTTGATTTGAGGTGTGGTGCTTGCATGTGGAAGATTTTGCTGTAAACAGACATGCGGTCAAAGGAGCTCTCCATGCAGGTGAAAGAAGCCATCCTTAAGCTGCGAAAACAGAAAAAACCCATCCGAGAAATTGCTACAATATTACAAGTAGCAAAATCTACAGTTTGGTACATCCTGAGAAAGAAAACAAGCACTGGTGAAGTCAGCAAAGCAAAAAGACCTGGACGTCCTCATAAGACAACAGTGGTGGATGATCGCAGAATCATTTCCATGGTGAAGAGAAACCTCTTCACAACAGCCAACCAAGACTGCATGAAAGTAAATACAGAGGGTGCACTGCAAGGTACAAGCCACTCATAATCCTCAAGAATAGAAAGGCTAGATTGGACTTTGCTAAAAAACATCTAAAAAAAAACAGCACAGTTCTGGCAAAACATTCTTTGGACAGATGAAACCAAGATCAACCTCTACCAGAATGATGGCAAAAAAAAAGTATGGAGAAGGCGTGGAACAGCTCATTATCCAAAGCATACCTCATCATCTGTAAAACACGGCGGCGGCAGTGTGATGACTTGGGCATGCATGGCTGCCAGTGGCACTGGGACACTAGTGTTTATTGATGATGTGACACAGGACAAAAGCAGTTGAATGAATTCTGAGGTGTTCAGAGACATACTGTCTGCTCAAATCCAGCTAAATGCAGTCAAATTGATTGGGCAGCGTTTCATGATACATATGGACAACGACCCAAAACATACAGCCAAAGCAACCCAGGAGTTTATTAAAGCAAAGAAGTGGAAAATTCTTGAATGGCCAAGTCAGTCACCTGATCTTAACCCAATTGAGCATGCATTTCACTTGTTGAAGACTAAACTTCAGACAGAAAGGCCCAAAAACAAATAACGACTTTCGCAGTTAAGGCCTGGCAGAGCATTAAAAAGGAGGAAACCCAGCATCTGGTGATGTCCATGAGTTCAAGACTTCAGGTTGTTATTACCAGCAAAAGGTTTTCAACCAAGTATTAGAAATGAACATTTTATTTCCAGTTATTTAATTTGACCAATTACTTTTGAGCCAATGAAATGAAGGGATTAAAAAATGCTTTAGTTGCCTCCCATTTTTATGCAATCTTTTTGTTCAAACCACTGAATTAAAGCTGAAAGTCTGCACTTCAACTGCATCCGAGTTGTTTCATTTAAAATTCATTGTGGTACAGAACCAAAATTCGAAAAAAGTTGACTCTGTTCAAATATTTATGGACCTAACTGTGTACCCGCTAACCCCAGGCGAACAACTAAACCCCAAGTTACAGCACGATTAGAAAACTGATAGTATAAAGCAGTTCAATATCTAAAATCTATTGGGCAACGTGACCAACACTCGTCCTTTTATTGACCCCCTCCACCAGTCCCAGCTTAGCATTAGCAACAAGCCATATCACCAAATAAAGAAGAAGCAAAAGAATAACACATATATTATTTTACATATATAAAGAAAAACAAACAAACAAATACATAGCAATCGAAAACCCCCTCTCTGGTTTAAACGTGCGATGTTCATAAATAAGAGAAACCAGTCTGTCCAAATGGGTTTACTGTCCTTATTGTTCAGGGCGAACAGAAACCCTACTGGAATATGCCGGCTGTCGAGCCGATAACAACAAAGTTTAATCCTACCGGTCCAAGATATTCGTCAGCGAAATCAAAGAAAAAGAGTCCGTCTTCAGAGACGCGTCTCCCTTTGTGTCCCTGAGTCTTCAAAAAAAACAGAACTTGTTCCAGTAGATTACTTGGCGCTACCTTGTCACTTCTCTTTGCTCCACCACAAGATGTCTCCCTTTCTCCCCTTCTTTTCCGGTTTTTAAGTTTTCAACACCAACCGCTCTGACCGAGTTATGACCTCCCCCTTAAAGGTGTATTTACAGCATCCTTCTTCCCTGCAATGTACCCTAAGAGGCATCAAACTGCCCACAGAATAATAGCACATGTGGCATCTGCTACAACTGTATTTCAGCTGCTCTTCTTACTCTTGTATATACTCTTGAACATACAATTTCCCATGAGTAAAACATTCCTTCCATAGATCAGTTACTGCTTTTCCTGGAGAAAAGCCATGGCTTTTATTGAAGTTCTTTAGAATACACATTTGTACAGGAAATTGCATTATTTTGAATTCAGACAGGCAATAAGTTGAATAAAGAGAATTTTGAGTAAAAATGTAATTTCACCATGTAGCAAATCCTGTACAAATGGTAACTTCAATCAAATTTGGATATAACGCTTTTATCAATAATCTTGCACCATTACAAAGTTTTGGAAGGTTTAGATCAAACGCAGTGAACAAACTGAAATAGATCTAGTGTATGGGAACAGCACTTTACCTCAGAATACACTGGGAACTGAAAACTGGAACTAGTAAAAACTGAAATAAACCCCAAGTAAATTTACAAAATGGAAAACAATGGAAAGTGAAATTCAAAGTACAGTGAACTGCAAAGCCTAACCTTGTAATGCACACTATATACTGTGAGACTCCAGAACCCTTGCTGTATGTTAAAAAAGCTATTAAAACAAGCAGGTTGTCCACTATTGGGTCAACTAATGTGTCTGTCAAAAAGAACAGATGAAAAGAAATTATATTGTTGATTTATTCTTGATTGAGATTTCAGGTGGACAACAGTGTTGGCTTTTTCAAAAATATAACCATTGATTAAAAAAATCTAGTGTGATCAGTTCATTTCAGATATATTTCCACACGTGGTGAACAATGTAAAATAAAATGTACACTTGGCCAGGAACATCAGGCCACCACTGTCCAGCTGACTGAATCTCACTTCATAGATGATGTCAAATATACTGTATGACATCAATACGTAATAACAAGAAAAACAGATGAGCTTTCTTTTGAATACATTACATTTTGCATGCGACTTTACAATAGTGAAATTAAATGGGTATTTGAGTTTTGGAGTTTTTAAGTTTTTTTTGGAGGGGGGTTTAGAAAGAAAGGAAGGTTGCTCTACAAGGATTTTTCAAATTTACACAAACTGTGGTAGCATTTAAACTGACGCGAGGAAACCACTTCTGCCGTATTTCTCCCTCCATCGCTTCTGCTGCTGCCTTCATTAGCAAACACTGAGAACCCACATTTCTCTGCATGTTCAAAGTGCTGAACCTAAAAGGACCCATTGCCTTAGAATAGCTCATTAATCAGAGCATTATGACTGACAAAAAAACATGAGTCAAATAATTTTCTTTTTTCAATAAACTCACCAAATTTCAATCAAATCAGTCAAAGCTTTTTTGAGGTTTTGAAATATTTCATTTCCTATTGTTGAGGAGTTCTTTACACCTAAATATTGATATTTATGGATACCTAATGACTTAGGTGTACAATCCTGCCAATTTTTAGTATATTTATAAATAGATAATTTCATTTCACAGAATTTGATTTGTTGAACTTTCTCACAAGTTACAGCTACTTGTATTTGTTTAACATTCTTGAGCTAAATTGTGAAAAGATAGCTGCTCAGTGCCTTTTCCTAATTCAGGGAACTAAACTGTTCTTCCGACAGACAGCTGTGATATATGGCCGGCAGTCTTCCCTGCAACATGGAGGTGCCCTGAATTCCAGCAGGGCATCATGGACCTTGGAGTTTTACTTTACAGCCCTGTTGGATACCATGGGGACCGCCAGGGGATGCTGCAGGGAAGAACAGGGAGTTGTATTTTCCATATAGCCCGGAAGTACTCCCTAGTCACGGGGAGGGAAGAAGCGAAGTACTTCTGGGCTGAAAAAGAAGGAATTTTCAGCTGACCTGGAAATGCTATGAAATCACGTGGACTGAGGGACAGAAGCACTTCCGGGTCAAGGAGTATAAAAGGACTGTGGGAGATCCCAGCAGTGAGCAGAGTTGGGAGGAAGGGTGACGGAGCTTGTGGGAGTGGAGGATTGTGGTTATTAATTGTATTATTGTGATTATTGATTTATTATTAGACCATTAGAACACTCTAGACGAGAACAGGCCATTCAGCCCAACAAAGCTTGCCAGTCCAATCCACTTAATTCTTCCAAGAAAACATCAAGTCGAGTTTTGAAAGTCCCTAATGTCTTACTGTCTACCACACTACTTAGTAGCTTATTCTAAGTGTCTATCGTTCTTTGTGTAAAGAAAAACTTTCTAATGTTTGTGCAAATTTACTCTTAACAAGTTTCCAACTGTGTCCCCATGTTATTGATGAACTCATTTTAAAATAACAGTCTCGATCCACTGTACTGATTCCCTTCATAATTTTAAACACTTCAATCATGTCACCTCTTAATCTTCTTTTGCTTAATCTGTAAAGGCTCAGCTCTTTTAATCTTTCCAATTAATTCAACCCCTGTAGCCCTGGAATCAGCCTAGTCGCTCTTCTCTGGACCTTTTCTAGCGCTGCTATGTCCTTTTTGTAGCCTGGAGTCCAAAACTTCACACAGTACTCAAGATGAGGCCTCACCAGTACATTATAAAGGTTGAGCAGAACCTCCTTGGACTTGTACTCCACACATCGTGCTATATATCCTAACATTCTGTTAGCTTTCTTAATGGATTCTGAACACTGTCGGTAAGTCGATAGCTTACAGTCCACTATGACTCCTAAATCCTTCTCATAAGTTGTACTCTCGATTTTCCAACTGCCCATTGTGTATTCAAACCTAACATTTTTACTTCCTATATGTAATACTTTACATTTACTGACATTAAATTTTACCTGCCACAAACCTGCCCAATTCTGTATGCTATCCAAGTCCTTCTGTAATGATATAATGGATTCCAAATTAACTGCTAGTCCACCTATCTTGGTATCATCTGCAAATTTAACCAGCTTGTTACTTATATTCCTATCTAAATCATTTATGCAGTGCATCCGGAAAGTATTCACAGCGCATCACTTTTTCCACATTTTGTTATGTTACAGCCTTATTCCAAAATGGATTAAATTAATTTTTTTCCTCAGAATTCTACACACAACACCCCATAATGACATGAAAAAGGTTTATTTGAGGTTTTTGCAAATTTATTAAAAATTAAAAAACTGAGAACTCACATGTACATAAATTTTCACAGCCTTTGCTCAATACTTTGTCGATGCATATTTGGCAGCAATTACAGCCTCATGTCTTTTTGAATATGATGCCACAAGCTTGGCACACCTATCCTTGGCCAGTTTCGCCCATTCCTCTTTGCAGCACCTCTTAAGCTCCATCAGGTTGGATTTGAAGCGTCGGTGCACAGCCATTTTAAGATCGCTCCAGAGATGTTCAATCAGATTCAAGTCTGGGCTCTGGCTGGGCCACTCAAGGACATTTACAGAGTTGTCCTGAAGCCACTCCTTTGATATCTTGGCTGTGTGCTTAGGGTCGTTGTCCTGCTGAAAGATGAACCATCGCCCCAGTCTGAGGTCAAGAGCGCTCTGGAGCAGGTTTTCATCCAGGATGCCTCTGTACATTGTTGCAGTCATCTTTCCCTTAATCCTGACTAGTCTCCCATTTCCTGACGCTGAAAAACATCCCCACAGCAAGATGCTGCCACCACCATGCTTCACTGTAGCGATGGTATTGGCTTGGTGATGAGCGTTGCCTGGTTTCCTCCAAACATGACGCCTGGCATTCACACCAAAGAGTTCAATCTTTGTCTCATCAGACCAGATATTTTGTTTCTCATGGTCTGAGAGTCCTTCAGGTGCCTTTTGGCAAACTCCAGGCGGGCTGCCATGTGCCTTTTACTAAGTAGTAGCTTCCGTCTGGCCACTCTACCATACATGCCTGATTGGTGGATTGCTGCAGAGATGGTTGTCCTTCTGGAAGGTTCTCCTCTCTCCACAGAGGACCTCTGGAGCTCTGACATAGTGACCATCGGGTTCTTGGTCACCTCCCTTCTCCTCCAATCACTCAGTTTAGATGGCCAGCCAGCTCTAGGAAGAGTCCAGGTGGTTTCAAACTTCTTCCACTTACAGATGATGGAGGCCACTGTGCTCATTGGGACCTTCAAAACAGCAGAAATTTTTTCTGTAACCTTCCCCAGATTTGTGTCTCGAGACAATCCTGTCTCAGAGGTCTACAGACAATTCCTTTGACTTCATGCTTGCTTTGTGCTCTGACATGAACTGTCAACTGTGGGACCTTATATAGACAGGTCTGTGGCTTTCCAAATCATGTCCAATCAACTGAATTTACCACAGGTGGACTCCAATTAAGTTGCAGAAACATCTCAAGGATGATCAGGGGAAACAGGATGCACCTGAGCTCAATTTTGAGCTTCATGGCAAAGGCTGTGAATACTTATGTACATGTGCTTTCCCAATTTTTTTTTTTTAATAAATTTGCAAAAATTTCAAGTAAAACGTTTTTCACGTTTCACGTTGTCATTATGGGGTGTTGTGTGTAGAATTCTGAGGAAAAAATGAATTTAATCCATTTTGGAATAAGGCTGTAACATAACAAAATGTGGAAAAAGTGATGCGCTGTATATATTAAAAATAGCAGCGGCCCTAGCACTGACCCCTGTGGAACACCACTCTTAACATCGGCCAGTTCTGATGAGGTTCCTCGCACCATCACCCTCTGATTCCTGTGTCTGAGCTAATTCTGTACCCATCTAAAAACATCACCTTGAATTCCCACTTCTTTTAATTTGATGCCCAACCTCTTATGTGGCACCTTATCAAATGCTTTCTGAAAGTCCAGATAAATAATATCATAAGCTCAACTTTGATCACATCCTTTTGTTGCCTCCTCATAGAATTCCAGTATGTTAGTAAAACACGACCTCCCTCTTCTGAACCCATGCTGACTGTTCAGAATAACTCCTGTCCTTGTCATGTGTTGCTCAATCTTATCGTTAATAATTCCTTCCATTAATTTTCCTGTGATGCAGGAAGCTTACTGGCTTATAGTTGCTTGGATCTACCCTGTCACCCTTTTTATATAATGGGATGATATTTGCCATTTTCCAGTCCTCCGGAATCTCTTCAGTGTGCAGTCACTTCCTAAAAATATGTGTCAAGGGTTTATATATGTACTCACTAGCCTCCTTAAGAACACAAGGTCCTGGTGATTTGTTTGATTTCATCTTATTTAATCTGAGCAGCACTTCTCCCTCTACAATTTCCAAATCCCTCAGTACCTCCTTAGTAGTCGCATTTACTGCTGGCAGGTTATCCACTTGCTCACTTGTAAACATCACAGAAAAATGCAAGTTTAGGGCATCCACTATTTCACTGTCTGTATCTTTTAATTCCCCTTTACTATTCCTGATGCACTTGACCTCCTCCTTGACTGTTATTTTACTATTAAAATACTGAAAAAATCTCTTAGGGTCTTCTTTCGCCTTATCTGCTATATTCCTCTCCAACTGTCTTTTAGACTCCCTGATATCCTTCTTAATGGTTACCCTCGTGTTCTCATACACTAAACTATTCACTTTGCAGTCATTAGTCTTATATGCCTTATACAGCCGTTTTTTCCTTTGCAACTTTTCTTTTTAAATCTTTATTAATCCACCGTGGAGTTTTTTTTAGTTTCCTATTAATTCCAAATTTGGTATGTATCTGTCCTGCATTACATGTAAAACATTTTTAAACCTGTTCCACTGCTCCTCAACTTTCTACACACTTAAAATCTTATCCCGGTGTGTCCTACTTAGACTTCTAATCTCCTCAATCTCAATTTGTTCCAACGTGGACAATGACAAATGGATCCACCAACGCTCTGGCCAAAAGCCTATCCAGCCTTCCAGGGAGGTCTCCAACCTGTGCTCCCGGAAGTCAACACACCGTGCGAGACTCTCTCTCTCTGGAGCCCACCTGCACTTTAATTCCCCCAATGATTGAGTCCCCAACTGTCACTACCTCTCTCTTTTTGGGAACTGGTTTTGAGGTGGTCCGTTGGGGCTCCTCATCCCTGCCTACCACCTCAGAATTATCAGAGTCACTGTCCAGCTCAACAAGGACATGATAACGGTTTGACTCTTCTAATTCTGGGGTTGATGCCCCCGGACAGTGTGCACCTTTTACCTTACGCCTTGTGACCTACCTGTCTGGTCTGGAATCTCCTCCCGCCCCACCTTGGGGATGCACACTATCTCTCTAAAGGACATCTGGGCCAAGTCTCCCAATTCTCTATTACAACTCAGGTCAGCCAACTCCTCCTCCTGTTCAGTGACCCTGAGCTCGAGGAGCTGGATCAGCTGGCATCTCTTGCAGATGTAGCCCTCATAGACAACTGGCTCTTCCAAACCATCATCTAAAAAATCCAACATCCAACAGGACTTGCATTGCACTGGCATCATTATTAAAACTTGATTTGGGATTACTAAACTGCCTGAACTTTTTTTTTTTTCTTAAAATTTCTTCTTCCTTCAGGTGCTCCTTAACTTAAATGGTAACACTAAGATCTCCTACAGATATTTTACACCTTTTCCCCTTAAGCTCCTGTACTGTTCTCTCTCAGCTGCCTGCTGTTTGTCTTTCTATGAGGTTAACTTTACTTTTCTCTGTCTCTTCTCCTACCTTTGCGCTCCTTATAAGCTCTTCACTCGCACTGTTTGTATTCCCCCGTATTAATGAACCAAATACGCTGTCGCCCACTTAACTGTTCTACCTCTGGACCGCTAAGGACTGTTTAATCTAAAATAAACAAATAAATAAAACCTTACTGCCTTATTTGCTCCTACTACAGCTCCTTGTGCCTGATCGGCATCTTAATGCTGGCCGCTTACCTGCGCACTCCTTAGGCCTTCCACTTTTACTGCTTTGAAGTCAGCCGCGGCCTTTTTTTTCCTTTTCCTTTAAACTAAGGAATCGCTGTTACGACGACGTGGTTATTTATTTACAAATGCCGATATCAGTTACTGCTGCTTTCTACCCTGACTCCTCGATACTAATTCAAATACAGATAACAAGAACCAGAACAGGTACAAGTACAAGTAACTTTTCCAAGCGCACCTCCAAACACCAGCTACTTTTGCTCTTGTGCGGGCAAAAAAAAAAATCTTCTAAAGGGAAAAAAGCTTTAGAAATTCCCACACGGCTCCGTAGCGGCAACCAAAACCAAAGTTTTTAAGAGCAAAATATAATTTTTTATTTAAATCCCACACCACAGAACAGACCAAAAACTCTCAACAGCCTTTAGCGTTTGCAAAACATACGTCAGACTACGTATTGATAGTATTGTGGAGGTGGAGGTGCTTAGTGCACTTTATTCAAGAAATTAAAATATTTCGGAACTTTTACCTGGTGTCTGAGGGTTCAGGGGTCAACAGCGACCCCTATCTGTCACACAGCATAAAAATTTAAATGTTTGAAATTAAAAAAAAACTCCTTATGCTGAATTCAATTATAACTCATTATTGCATTCTGAAACTGGTATTCAGCATCAGCAGAAGAATGTATCAGATTATATAGTCCAAATCCAGTAGTTAAAACTATACATCATTATTATTTTATCACCAGAAACCATACAAGTTTTTTAACCCAGAAGCAGGCGTGTCTTGGAGCTGTAGTTCCATCATCAGCACAACAGCCATGAAAGAATCAGAATCATGTGAAAGTTGTTGATTCTATTATGGCTTTCATGTAAAGTCCATTGAGTGGTCGCATGATGAACTGTATATTTATCAATAATATGAACAGTGTTTCAAGCCAGGGTGGCACGGTGGCGCAGTGGTAGCACTGCTGCCTCGCAGTTAGGAGACCCGGGTTTGCTTCCCGGGTCCTCCCTGCGTGGAGTTTGCATGTTCTCCCTGTGTCTGCGTGGGTTTCCTCGGGGCGCTCCGGTTTCCTCCCACAATCCAAAGATTAGGTGGATTGGCGATTCTAAATTGGTCGTGGTGGGTGTGTTTGTGTGTGTCCTGCGGTAGGTTGGCACCCTGCCCAGGATTGGTTCCTGCCCTGTGTTGGCTGGGATTGGCTCCCGTGACCCTGTGTTCAGATTTGGAGGGTTAGAAAATGGATGGATGTTTCAAGCCAAGAGAAATTTTGGATGAACCAGTTTCATTTTCTAGCAAATGTTTCTATATTGAAACTTTGGAAAGAATCAGAAAGCATTAAAGCCATGCTTGCATGGTCATGTATGGGAAAAAGATCTTGCACTTTTTTTTCTTACATGCAGTTCTTTATGGGTCATCATAAAGAAATTACCACAGGTGGCTGACAGCATGCACTGATACAGCACATTGCTGTAACCACTACACAATGAACCACCTCAGGAACCCAAATTAGGGAACAACATTTTCTTAAAATTTGGTATCAGTTTGGATGGTATATGAAGTAAGTGTATGTTTTGATCCCAGCTTTACAAGCTAACTATTTTCCCCTCACCTGATTATCCTGACAGCACAAATCGAGAATCAGTTCTGTAAAGGACAACAGCCTATCAAATGGTTCATTCACACATCAGCAATTACCTGGTGTCAACTTGGAACTGTCATTTATCTAACCCACAGAAAGAGACCAAAGAGTGACATCTTGCAGTTTTCACCTGACTTTAATTGCTGCATGTAATTTCAGTTCAACCTGCTTTTATTAAGGGTACCATAGACATATGGGACTCAAGTCATGTAAAATAGCGAAAAAGAGGTCTGCTCCACAAATGTTTTTGGGTACCCTCAAACTCCCTGAATGAGTAGTCTGGTGAGAGAATCAACCAAATGCAGATGCTTCATGTTAGTATGAAACTCTTGGGTGTGAGAAATTTGTATAGTAGTCACAAGCTAATTTTCTGATCTTATTAAATAAGTTTCTAGTTCCGCTATATACTTTGGCATCCTTTCTGACATCAAGAGAGAGGGGTTTGTGACATTAACTACTAAGTCACTCTGTGTGAGCTTTTGAAAAATCAAAAATTCTTAATGCAAGAAATTGTATATAGCAAATCAAGTGCATTATTATTATTATTATAATTATTATTATTACTAAAGTTATTTTTTCATGTTTTCTTATTTTTCATAGGCCTTAAAATTACATAGCATCTTGGCACAGAACCTAAAGTGCCCTTCTGTTGGATAATATGAAAAAAAGCATCTACATTAACCTTATAAACCTAATTGCTACTTTTAATTTTTCAAGAAAAATAAACCAAATTACAGGTGATTTGTTTTGAACTCTGAAAACTTAATTTGGCAAATCATGTACATACTGCATTATATGTAAACAAACATGGATAAAAATAAAACATTTTTTGATGAACATTTAACATAACAGGAATGAAAGATATCTGGATAACACATACCTTCTAATACATGATCAGCTTCTTCAAACCCCTTCTTAAGGTTTCCTTTTTCAAGTTTTTTGATTGGTTCATAAAAAGATTTATTTGCAATAGCTTCCTATTTAAACAAAAATGTTATAATAATGCACAATCAACACAATCAGCAGAGGAAAGATTAAGATACAGATCAAGGTTCTGTGATATTCAGTATATGACAACTAGATTTGTAGTACTTCAATACTGAATGATAAAATCGAAGGGCGAGTTATTTAATTGTATTGCATTTAATTCAGAATGTGTTTTTTCTTTATACTTGATTTGTAAATAAAATTTGTCTGAGACTGGCTTCTTATCCTAAGGAATGCGTATTTAAAAAAACCTCATCTAAGCTTTTTCAATGCAACTTTGAATTGCTCCCGGAAAAAAGTGCAGATATACAGCAAATGAAAATATCAGGTTAAAACAATGTTATTCTAAAAGTAAACAAATAAATGAATCCTGCATTAAAATGAAATTACAATATCAGTTGTGAGGCATCTCTGAACAACAGTTTGAAAGAGTAAAGTCTGATTTGCTTGCTAAGGTTTCAAGTCTTATATGTGCCTTGGTCTATGTTAACACTTTACATATGAAGTCTTATTTCTTATATCTAGGACTTTTCACCTAAAACAATGGCTCAAGGCTCTTCTTTAATTTTGTATTTTCCACAAACAATGGTACAGTTCCTGATGAACTAAATGTGTCATTAATCAGTTAGTTAGTTAGAGGTGGACTTACATATGCTAAACAATTATAGACTGATTTCAAATGTACCCTTTCTTTCTATATTATTTGAAAAATCAGTTGTCATATAGCTTCAGTCTTTACCTTATACATCAAAACATACTTGAAAAATTCCTGTGTGGCTTCTTTACTGGCCACAGAACACAGTACTTGGTTACTTATTTCATGCATCTATGGTTCTCTGTGAGAAGAATATCTTCCTAACGTTTGTGTGATATTTACCCTTAACTGTGTCCCCATGCTCTTGAACTTATTTTAAAATAACAGTCTTGATTCATTGTACTAATTCCCTTGGTAATTTTAAACAATTCAATCATGTCTCCTCTTAATCTGCTTTTGTTTAAACTGTAGCCATGGTAAACTGCTGTAGCCCTGGAATCAGGCTAGTCACTCTTCTCTCTACTTTTTCTAGCACTGCTATGCTCTTTTTGTAGCCTGGAGTGCAAAACTCCACACAATACTCCAGACAAGGCCACACCAGTACATTATAAAGCTTGAGCATAACCTCCTTGAACATGTACTCTACACATCATGCTATATAACCTAACATTCTGTTAGCCTTCTTAATGGCTTCTGAACACTGCCTGGCAGGTGATAGAGTCAAGTCTACTACAACTCCTAAATCCTTCTCATAAGATATACTTTGATTTTCAGACCTCCCAATGGTTTTAATTTCCTACATGTAGTACTTTACATTTACTAACATTAAATTTAATCTGCCACAAATCAATAATGATTCAACGGATTCTAGATTATCTGTGAATCCATCTAGCTTGGTATCATCTACAAATTTAAGTAGCTTGTTATATATATATATATATATATACAGTATATATATATATACAGTATATATACAGTAAATATACAGTATATATATATATATATATATATATATATATATATATATATATATATATATATATATACATAGCACTGATCCACTGGGGACACCACTCTTAACATCAGCCAATTCTGATATAGTTCCTTACATCATAAACCTTTGCTTCCTGTGTCTGAGCCAATTTAACACATATGTACAAACAACAACCTGTCCCACTTATTTTAGACTGATGCCCAATCTCTCATGTGACACCTTATTAAATGCTTTCTGAGTGTCAAGATAAATAATAAATAATACCATATCTTCAGCTTTGTTTATATCCTTTTGTTGCTTCCTCATAGAATCCATCATGTTAGTAAAACATGACCTCCCTCTTCTGAACCCATGCTAACTGTTCATTAAAACTCCTGTTCTTGCCATGTGTTGCTCAATCATACTTTTAATAATTCCTTCCATTAATTTGCCTGTGATGCACATTAAGATTACTGGAATATAGTTACTTGGATCTGCCTGGTCCCAAAGCTGTGGAATAATCTGTCTGCTAACGTAAAAGATGCCTCTTCAGTCTCACCTTTTAAATCCATGTTGAAGACTCACAACCTTAGTCTACTGTACGCTGACTAGAGCTACTACTTTGTTGTACTTATGGCATCTCTGTTTGTTAGTCAAATATATAAGCATAAAAATAATTATGAACCATTACCATTTATGCTCTGTTCGGTATCTTTTCTTGGTATCATGCTATGGTACTTGGCACTGCTCTACTGCTAAGCTGTTTCCATTGTGGTAAGCCAGCCCCGGACACAGACAGACAGACACCGAACGTTCCAACATACACGTTTTAATTAATTCAGTCTGGAACACAACACAATGCTCTTGCACCAAACACCTTTTGTTCAGTCCTTTCTCTCCTCTTCGGACTTCTCCTTCTAACTTTCCACCTCTCCTCCCGAGCTTCGCCTTCTTCCTCCTGACTCAACTCTCTCAATAGAGGGAGGCAGCCTCTTTTATATTCACCCAGATGTGCTCCAGGTACTCGCTGATGAACTTCTGGCGGCACTTCCTGGTGTGGCGGAAATGCTGTATGAGCACCTGGAAGCATTTCGGGTGTCCCTGGAATTAATCCCCCCAGTACCTCTGGGTGTGGTGGAAGTGCTGGCCTCCAGGGCTCCACAACTGTCCGGGCCCCCCTGGCGGAGGCCCTCCTGTGGTCCAGGGGAGGTATCTGCACTGGCAATCGGAAGGTTGCCGGTTCGAATCCCGTAAATGCCAATAGGGACTCTGCTCTGTTGAGCCCTTGAGCTAGGCCCTTAATCTGCAATTGCTGAGCGCTTTGAGTAGTAAGAAAAGTGCTATATAAATGCAAAGAATTATTGTTATTGTCCCTCTCACGGTCCTTCCAGGCGTCCCGGCCTGGCATGTGTCTTGGCCATCCGTCACACCATGCACATGGAAAAGACACCTGGGGATACTGGGAGCTCTGTAATCCATGGATAGAAAAATTTTTTCATCAGATTAGTCCTTCCAGCACAGACTGTATTGCAGAATGCTATAAAAGAGTGTGACATCAATTTGCCTAGGCCTCCGGAACTGTAAATGTCAACTTTTTCTTTGACATTCTCTATTATAATCAGCTGTGGACCGTCCAGAACTCTCTTTTCTTGAAGGATGTGCTGTCTGTAGTTTTTGTTTCCCTCTCCCACATTGTCAAGTGGCTGAAGTTCACCAGTTAATTAATGGACAGAATGTTATGGGCTCCATTTAAGCTGACTGGTTTTCAGACTACTTTGTGTCTTTATGTACTAATTATGTAATTAGTCAAGTCTGTAATTACATTGTCATAGCACTCTCCACTTGCACTCGTTTGAAAAGTTCTATACAGATATAAATTTAGTAGAATTGAACTGTCTTTATTAGACAGTAGAATTAAACTGTCTTTATCCCTAACCTTGTGTCTTTGTACGTTTTATTCCCAGATCCAAATAGACATTCAGATTATGTTAACTAGCCCACATAAGTGTACCCTGCAATGACTCTGCACCGAATGTTGCCAGAATAGGCTCCAGCCCCCCAAGACTCTAACTTGGAATAAGCAGATTTTAGTTAGGATATTGCGTTATATTATGAAATACTCCCTTTGAAGTTTTACACTTATTAGATAGATAGATAGATAGATAGATAGATAGATAGATAGATAGATAGATAGATAGACAGTTTATTAATCCCAAGGGGAAATTCACATACTCCAGCATTTAGGATGTGTTAGGAAGTATTTATTTAAGATTATGTTATCAAATGAAGTGCTGATCTATAAACATGTTGATAAAGATAAACTGAAAAATTAATAAAATAATTTTATATCTGTGGAATATATATAGTATACAATAAGAACTGACATCATTATCTCAGTTTACTTTTGTAAAATGTATTGTTGTGTTCTACTACTTAATGCTGCAGAAAAAAGGTAACACATCTTTGTAAAACTGCATCTGTGAATTGCAAGCTAAGAAATATGTCAAAGTATTTCAAACAGTGTTCTGAAAAATAGCTTGCACAATTTTTCTCTGCATACAAAGATACGTTCTTAGGAATCAACTGAAACAGTAAGACATCTTGGTAAAAATGGTATTGAAGGTATTGAATACTGATAAACTCTCATACCTACATTAGGAGACTTACGTTAATACAGACAGGCTTATGAAAAACACCAACCCTTATGTGAAATTGATTGATCAAAGATAAAGCATGCATACTCATTTCAAAGACAATTACAGTGGAAAGTGATGCACTGAGGTTCAATAATATCAGACATCTTCCTTAATTAGAATACCACAAACAAAAGTATACATCGAGAATAACAACAAAGTCATACATTACTAGTCTACATTGTCTGACGATATACCGTAAATAAATAGAGAACTTTATCTATATAAACTGCATTATTATTATTATTATTATATTATTATTATTACTATTATTATCTGTCTCCAGGTGGAAATTTTGCTTTTTTCTGAAGTTCTTTAAATAAACAAATACATAAATAGATAAATAAATTATTACATGTAACTCACATTCAGGAAATATTCCAAATAATGTAACTAGATTTATGGCTTATGTTGCTGCCATAGTACATTTTAGGTGAGCTTGCTGTTTTCATTTTGACATTTTCTTAGATATCAATAATAAATCAGTCTATGTGACATGAGATTTATTTGAACACCACTGTAATTTTGCTTGCATTTATGTGTGGTGTGAGTGAAAGTAAAGGTCATAGAACAATGTGCATATTTCATTGTTAGTATTCTGTGTAAACATTTCTTTAGAGTAACAACAGTTTTTAGCCATTAGTCAATCATCTTGCAACTTTTGACAGATAATTCTTTTCAGAAACATGCACACCAGTACAGTAGCCAGCTGAAGGTAATTTTGTAGGGCTCTGGCAGTGCTCCTCCTGGCACAAAGGAAGAGATACTGGTCCTGTTGCAGGTTTGATACCCTTCTAATGGCCCTATCCAGCTTATTTCATGTAATGGCCCATCTCCTGGTGTCTCCTCCATGCTCTTGAGACTGTGCTGGGAGACACAGAAAACCTTCTTGTGATGGCACTTATGAATGTGCCAACCTGGAGGAGCTGGAATACCTGTGCAATCTGAATCACCTGAAGGTACCACCTCATGCTACCAGTACTGACAAGGACATTAGAAAAATACAAAACTAGAGAAGAATCAGTCAGGAAGGATATAGAGAGAGCAATTGTCTGTTGCCACCGCCTGCAATACCATTCCCTGTTTGGGGGTTCTCATGCTTCGCCTCTCCAGTGCACCTGTTGTCACTTTCATTTGCACCAAAGCAGCTGAAGTTAATTCACAATCACTTATGCATACTAACTGGACAGATTAATATCCCTAAAGCTTAAGTGACTTTGTGTTAGACTCTGATGATTAAGTGCCCCCTTATTTTTTTGATCAGTGTATTTCTTCAAAGCAGCAACATTTGTTTCCTTAACACTTACCTGAATAGTAATAATATAGCTCAGCTCCTTATATGCAACATTCACAACCTTGGCAGCTCTGTTTGCATGCTCCTGTGTATCTGCAACAACTGCACCAATAATATGTCCAATGCATGTAACCTGAAACCAACAAAACATATGTCCTTACAAAAAACAGGGTGCATGGAATTATTAGATAAACAGGTATGCATTATTTTAAGTTCACATGTCACTTCATGAATAAGTGAATTAGAGAGACTGGAATGATTGTGACACATTTGAGTAGCAGATAGTGCTGCCACTTCATTGCACTTTGACCGCACTGAGTACTTTAGGTGTACAGTTTGAAATTTTGGGAAGAATCTGTTGTCCTCAGATGAAACTCTTGTAGTGTTAATGCAATTACATTGGATGGAATGTGTAAAATGTCACAGAGTAAGTGGACATGTGTGTCATTGTTTTCTATAATGAACCGGCACCTTAGCCATAGCTATTCTGAATCTTTTGTTTCTGAATTGTATCTCTGTTTTTAAGGCAGGCTTCAGCCCTGTAATTATTAATTGTCAGATACATCAAAATGCCATATGCTGGACCATAACATATAATAAGTGGAATGGCTGGACTGAATTGGTAAATATTGATTGGTATCTAAGTATTTACAACTCACAATTTGCTTTCTGTGTCCAGCAGAAGTACTTGTATCATTTTTATTCTCAATTTTCATCTTAATCTTGAAGCATAACATTAGAATGGATGTATCATCACTGATTAGGGATCCTATGTCAGATTCTCTTATTCTGCTGGAATTATCAAAACTTGCCTGTGCCTTATGCATTGCCGACTGCTAGTAGTGAGACTGAATGGCTATCTGACCTACAAAAGCTGGACTAGAGCATTTTATTTTCTTTCCTACTGTAAGTTGTCATCTGAATGCTTAAAGAAAAGTATTAGTTTTTAAATAACATTACAGATGCATGCATCTTATACATACCGCAGAATGTTTTTGTTCAGGATTTCATTTACAATGCATTAGGTTTATAAATGATTTATATTGTATAGGTTGCTAGGTTTTAAAATAACAGCGTGTTTCCTGTAAAGTAAATTGAACTGAATTTACTTCTAATTTGTAGGCAGATTAAAGTAGAAATGACAAACATTGTATAACTACTGTTTCCTGTAGTTAACTAAACATAAAATATCCCTCCTTCATAAAATTTTTATCCCTAATTAATTAACTATAATTATTTAACACACAAGACAAAAATTGTAGCATATCATACTTAAAAACTAATAAACAATTCCGTTCCCTCAAGTCAATTTTGTGTAAGATAACAGGTAGATAAGTTATTAACATAACAAAATTCACACATCCACATCAGATTTGAGGTGGGGCCTATCCTTGGCGGGACTGGGTAAAAGACGAGGAACAGCCCTGGACAGGTTGTCATTTCCTTGTAAGGGCCACCTGCACACACATACACACACACAATACTCAATGTTCCCATAGGTACAATTCTGAATTACCAGTCAACATAACCAGCAAGTAGGGAGGAAATATAAAGTATTTGGTGGGAAACCCATATAGACATGGGGAGAAAGTGCAGTCTTGACACAGATTTGGCATAAGATAAATTAGATGGAAGAACTACCCACTGCACAATTTCTATGGCCTCAGTAGTGCGCAATTTTGTTTGAATGGTCTGGAGACCCATCTTCAGTTCCCAGAGTACTGTTAGATGGGTTAGGCAGACTTTATTATTCCAGGGGGAAGATTGTTTGCAGTTGTTCAAATTGGGGCTGTCCTCGCTAAAGATGAATGAGTAGTGTAGCACTGAGTTTAACTGACATGCACTGTACTGTTGCTGATGTAGAGGCTCATGAGGTATAGCTTAGCAACAAACAGATTATGTGGAATTCAACAATAAGATATGTAATAAGAAGGTTAAAAATACCTATCCATCTGATAGTCTTTTTTCAAAACCCACTAAGTGAGAACAAGGTAGCAGGGGAGATAGAGCCATCCAATAAAGCATTGGATGTGAAGCAAAGACAGGAAGAGTTCATGAACATGTTTCCAGCATATCACAGGGTGAAAACACACACACATACACATTGTGAGATTGGTGCTTGGATACCGCCGACCTGACACAGACTGACACCAGAGGCACGGGCAAAATAAACAAAAAGATTTATTTTTCTTCTTCACCTGTGGGGCACATCTTCCCCGTGAACCCCACAGACACAACACAATCCCAAAATACAAAGAAAAATCACCCCAAATCACACTCTTCTTTCCACTCCTCCCAGGGCAGCTTCATCGTCCTCCTCCCGACTCCAGTGCCTTAAGTAGCGGATGCAGGCTCCTCTTATAGCCCACCCGGAAGTGCTGCAGGTGCATGTTGACCTACTTCTGGCTGAACTTCCGGGTGTGGCTGCGCTCCCAACCAGACTGGCTCGTTAAGCCATGCAACTCTATGCAGATCCCCCTGGCGGAGGCTGCCAACAAAGTTTCAGAGGGACGTAGCGTGGCTCCCATGGCTACTCCCCCGGATCTAATGACAAAGGGGTGTCCGGGCTGGGCATGGGTCACGGCCGTGCACCGCAACATCAAGGACAATTTAGCATCACCTGTCCACCTAACCTGCACTTCTTTGGTCTTTGGGAGGAAAACCTCACAAACACCAGGAAAACATGCAAACTCCACACAACTTAAAAATATGTCATTCACATTATTCTTAGGTTTTCTCCATTTAATCTGTACTTTCTTACGTTAAAAATGAGAAACTGATTTGTGTTCTTTTTGTAATGCTGAAGAAGAGTCTTTAGTGCATGTCTTTGTTTACTGCATGTGTTTCAAAATCATTCTACATTGATTTGCAAAGTTTTGTTTTTAAAGACTTAAATACTTTTATGTTTAAGGTTTTTTTATATTTCTTGCATTACGTAAGATAACACTTGGGGAAAATAATTTTTTTATAAATGTATTATTTTGGATAAAGGTCAATTCATAAATGAAAATGGTCTAAGAATATTACTGCTTTTGTTACTTTTAGATGTAATTAATTTGTGAAATTTTCAGTTCAACTAAACTGCAGTTTAGCAAAAGAGTCTGCATTTTTTAAAACTGCAAATCAAGGTCACCCAATGTGATTGAACCCTTTGCAATGGCCATTGAACGTCACGGTAAAACCTATTTATTAGATATGCGAGTGTAAATACTTTTTGAGTCAATCTGACCAAACCTTTCATTTGGGTAAATCTCAGCTGTAATTTAACAGAAGCATCTGTCTTGTCATAAAACTGTGAAAATTAATGTGGCCCAATAACTCATTTCTACCAGTGCATGATCAAAATGTGGAATGTTTAATTTTTCATGAATAACAGATCAATTTTGAATTATATCAATTAAAGAATATATCTTGCCTTGTTGTTATTGTTAATACAGAATAACTGTTTTGCAAAAGCTATGTGAAAAAGTAGCTGGCCTCATGGGAAAAAATAGCTAGAAGAAAATAAGAGGAAACAGAAATAATTATCCCCAAGTCCTTTCACAAATTTATTGTGTCAAAAAAACCACATTTACTCCTGTCCAGGGCTGGCACGTGCTTGAGGTGAAAAGGTGATTGCTTAAGGTGGCACTTTAGTTATGGCGGCATTTTTTTTTTATCAATGCAAAATAAAGGGTAGCTATGAACCTTAAGAATTACACACACATTTAGTTCCTTGTTTATATGCAACCTTTTAAATATGTGAAGAAATATTTTAACTGTAAAAGTTTCAAATTTGGCATAACGTAGTTCAAGAATCAAAACAGTACATGCACATTTCAAAGCCACATGCCAGACCATGGTGTTGCTATTTATTTTTCTGATATCTATCCTGCATTTGTGAAATTATTCAAAATTAATTCATCAGACAGATGCAACGTTATAAATATTAGAAGCAGCTACAGTACAAGCCAAAGGGCCAAGACATCTGCGAAGTGAACAGCAGATGATGGCCAGTGCTCAAAGGTGTTTTAAATGATATCATCACTTCCGAGTTTGTCTCTCAGAAAATTAATCATTTGAGACCCAAAAAATTGCAGGGACTTTTTTTTTTTTAATTCATGTCACAGGTAAAAAAATGACTTCAAAATTAACTGGAAATACAGTACAGGCCAAAAGTTTGGACACACCTCCTCATTCACTGTGTTTTCTTTATTTTCATGACCATTTACATTGGTAGAGTCTCACTGAAGGCATCAAAACTATGAATGAACACATGTGGAGTTATGTACTTAACAAAAAAACGTGTTATATTCTAGTTTCTTCAAAATAGTCACCCTTTGCTCTGATTACTGCTTTGCACACTCTTGGCATTCTCTCGATGAGCTTCAACAGGTAGTCACCTGAAATGGTCATGAAAATAAAGAAAACACATTGAATGAGGAGTGTGTGTCCAGACTTTTGGCCTGTACTGTACATTGAATTAGATTGAACAAGTTGCTTATCATAGCTCTATTATATTATTTATGCATTCAATTATTTTAACTTTGTAGACTCATGTTGTGTTGTTAAATTTTTTATATAAGTTGATAAATATTTCATATGTCTTTACTTGTAACTTAGACAAAGCAACGTAATATTAGTGTTACATTATTGATATGAGCGGCAATGCAGCATATTCTGAAGAAAGTTGTCCAAAAATGATGCCTTAACTAGAGACATTTTAAGCAAAAAAACAAGTCTGTGTGCCGCCTGAAACTAGACATTAGCATTTATCAGGTTGTATAGTTGCCAATATTCACTTATACTTTGCATTGCTATAATTTATGAATATTATCAATAATACATTATTTAAAGTGTAACTTAACTAATGCTTGTCTTTTAATACACTAATTGCCTGAGGTTATAAATGTAGTGGGGAAGGTGTGGAGAAGTTATATACTACAATGCCTTATAAATAGTGGTAAATCTGTGAGATCTGAGGCATTCTGACAATGGCTACACATTAATAATACAAAAGGGGAAAGCAGAGTAATACAGAACTCTACCAAGACAAAACAATTGGCGTAGTCGGCAGGATTCTGAAATAATCATGTATTGTACTTTTATGATGATTTCCTTTTTAAAGTCAGGTATGGATCATCTGCTGGTGGTGAATATGCTGTTAACACATGCTGGCATTCAGCAGGCACATGTCAGCTTGCATCAACAGCATCTCTAAAGTTTTTTAGTTGTACAGTAAAATCAGCCGTTACAGCTGTGTTTTCTCCACTAAAAAATGAGGCAGTAGCAGCCGCAATGGCAACGTTAACAGCAACATTAAACAAAGCAGCAGCAGAGAGGCAGAGTCAGAGGTTGTTATGCTCTCTCCACAGAGGGCTGAGTCAGCAGCGGTGCTAGTCAAAGACAGAGATAAGACATCTCTGTGTAAAACAGAGGCAAAGGTGGCTAAAAAAGAAAACCTACACTTGTCTGCTGGTCAAACAGGTTGTGTATGGTTAATCGCCATAAAGCAATTAGATCAGGAGGCAAGGGAGATGAGAAATACCTGGCAAAAATGTTGCCAGCAGCAAGCAGTATGCATAGCGATGATAAAGAAAAGTGGCATACAGATTAAGCAACAATCGCTCAGTGTTAAAGTACATGCTTTAATTGTGGGGTCTTTTGACCCTGAGAAAAGGGATAGAAATGCAGGAGAACTGTCACCCTTTAGTTTAGATTGCTGCACTCTCATTTCTGATTGCTGATAAGAGAGCCGCTTCTATTAAGAGTAAAGGGCGTGCAGCTTGTATATTGCACAGTAGCGTGCAGCTTTTAGCAGAGCAGATTGCTGATGGGACAGGTAGCAGACATTCCTGTATGTTGCTAGTTGCGCAGGAAAAACAGACAGAGGTGTTTTATTGTGGTGAGTGTCTTGGTGAGAGCAGCTTGCAAGAGCAAAGAACAGCAAGGGGAAGAACAGTTTTTAGATTTTAGTTAGAGGTAGAAAGAAAACCCCTGAAGCCAGCGTTTGAAAGGTGGTTCCTTGCAACTGAGAGAAGAGGAGTGATAGTGCAGACCTGCACAAATATGACAATTGTTTTAAGTAAAGGCACATTTTTTATAACTTTGATTGAAATTTAGAACAGAAGTAAAATTAATCCTGATAACTTTAAAGGTGAATAGCTGTTACAGGCTAAAGGGTAGTGAAACATCCAGCAACAGCAGTAGAAATGAAGCTGGTTATTGTGAGCACTCCTTTCAAAGTCCCTATGCTGATTAGTGCTGTAGAGGAAAAATATTCATATTGGAGAGACAGTGTACAAAGTAAGAAAATAGCTGTTATGATATGATGGCTACTTGCATGTAGTAATGAAGGAAAGTAAGTGACAATATGGGGTGTGATTGTTTAGTAATGGACAGATGCAACAATTGGTATGAAAAATGGCAGATAGTAGAATAAAAAGCAGCCAAAGTCAACTGTAAACCTTTTGCAACTGAATTAATTGGGATGGAAAATGACCATTTAAGCAGTTAGATGGAATGACATTATTCATTAATTTCATGCAGCACATTTATATCAGGGAATAAGAATATGGAAGGCAATGGCTTACCATCCAGTTTCTAGCGCTCAGAATGTAGAACAAAGGAGTAGAAATCTAAATAGTGGGCTGAGGTGAAAGCTATTGGGTAGGGTAGTTTTAAGGGTTTTGCTATATGAGCACCAAAGCAGGAAGAAAGATAGGTGACACATATTTGTTAAGCCTGAGTGATAGTTAAAGAGCTCTAGGCTAGATGGAAAAGGTATGACAAGTCACAGCACTGTTAATAATTACATCTGATAACAGGGTCTGGATTAATAGTCAGGGGAAAACATCCAGGAAATGAGAAACAATGGCTGCTGGAAAAAAAGGACATCCGACTTGATATGAGTGAAAGCCAGGAAAATACTTTCTTGCATCCAATTATATAGACTTTATACTAAGCTGAATGTACTGTTTGTTTTTAACTGATTTGTGTGCAGTAAAGTTTTTACACTAAGACCAGAAGCAAGCATCAGAATCCTGCTAAAAGAGACCATGGGACTGCATCAGCACTGGACATAGGTCAAGACAACCAGACAATGATAGAGAAAAGTATTCTTTTCCATAAGCGCATAGCATGGGATGTACTGCATGCAGAGGGAAGCTGGTTTCTAAGAGCAAGACAGGACAGATTAGGACACATTTTTAGGGATTTTATTGGGGCCAGAAGAGAACAGAGCGATGTCAGAAGAGGGCACCAGCAATGTGCAGCCATTTCCATCTGATCATCAGAAAAGCATCAAATGCAAGATCACAAGCCACCTGCAACATTCATCCTTGTCATCTTTACTTTTTTAAGTCTTTTTTAAAGACTATATACAGTATATCCAGACTTTACTATCAATATTATTTTCTATTAATCTTTGTTCTATTTGATATTATTATTCATGTAATAAATAAATAAACTTCCGGCCTGTTGCTCTGACGTCACATCGGATGAAGACCATGGAGCAGCTGCTGCTTCACCACCTGAGGCCTCAGGTCCGCCATGCCCTCGACCCTCTGCAGTTCGCATACCAGAAGAAGGTGGGAGCGGAGGATGCCATCATCTATATGCTACAACGATCCCTCTCCCACTTGGACAGAGGCAGTGGTGCTGTAAGAATTATGTTTTTGAACTTCTCTAGTGCCTTCAACACCATCCAACCTCTGCTCCTTAGAGACAAGCTGACTGAGATGGGAGTAGACTCACACCTGGTGGCATGGATTGTGGACTATCTTACAGACAGACCTCAATATGTGCGTCTTGGGAACTGCAGGTCTGACATTGTGTTTAGCAATACAGGGGCGCCGCAGGGGACTGTACTTTCTCCGGTCCTGTTCAATCTATACACATCAGACTTCCAATATGACTCGGAGTCTTGTCACATGCAAAAGTTCGCTGATGACACTGCTATTGTGGGCTGCATCAGGAGTGGGCAGGAGGAGGACTTTGTTAAATGGTGCGACTCAAACCACTTACATCTTAACACCAGCAAAACCAAGGAGCTGGTGGTGGATTTTAGGGGGCCCAGGCCCCTCTTGGACCCTGTGATCATCAGAGGTGACTGTGTGCAGAGGGTGCAGACCTATAAATACCTGGGAGTGCAGCTGGATGACAAATTGGACTGGACTGCCAATACTGATGCTCTATGTAAGAAAGGTCAGAGCCGACTATACTTTCTGAGAAGGTTGACATCCTTCAACATCTGCAATAAGATGCTGCAGATGTTCTACCAGATGGTTGTGGCTAGTGCCCTCTTCTACACGGTGGTGTGCTGGGGAGGCAGCATAAACATGAAAGACGCCTCACGCCTGGACAAACTTGTTAAGAAGGCAGGCTCTATTGTAGGAGTAAAGTTGGACAGTTTAACATCTGTGGCAGAGCGGCGGGCACTAAGCAAACTCCTGTCAATCATGAAGAATCCACTGCATCCACTGAACAGTGTCATTTCCAGGCAGAGGAGTAGCTTCAGTGACAGCCTTTTGTCACTGTCTTGCTCCACTGACAGACTGAGGAGATTGTTCCTCCCCCACACTATGCGACTCTTAAATTCCACCCGGGGGAGTAAATGCTAACATTACTCAAAGTTATTGTCTGATTTTTTATTTTTTTCATTTTTATTACTATTTAATTTAATATTGTTTCTTTGTATCAGTATACTGTTGCTGGATTATGTGAATTTCCCCTTGGGATTAATAAAGTATCTCTCTATCTATCTATCTATCTATCTATCTATCTATCTATCTATCTATCTATCTATCTATCTTTCAAATTCCATGTTGCTTTTAACTTGATATGCTTTGTCTTCATGTCTAGAGTGATTGAAGTAATAAGGTAAATTTCTTTGAGCAGTTGGAGCAGTGCGGAAGTGCCATATGACCCAAGCTGCAAGGTTTATCGAGCTGTGGATGAAGCGCTCTGTCCAGTAATGAACAGTGTGTTAAAGTAAAACATTCACTGGCTGATAAATGGCCTATTGCCAGGGATGTTGAGTCTTTGTATATTTGAATATATTCGTAGTGACCAAAGGTAATATTTAGGTCTGAGATATATCTAAGACATTGCACGTTGTTCAAGCCTATGATAAGTAAGTCTCTTGGAGTACTAGGGAAAATGGACTGTGCATGTGTTATTCATAATGTACTTGTGTGGGATAAAGTGCTAGGAAATAATGTGGATGTGTAAACATCTTTCATATGATACTTTTGTGGTTAGTGTGTGTGTATATGTATATCTATGTATGTGACACAACAGACGGACACCGGCAGTTCTTAAAAACACACATGTTTATTATAATTTGTCCCCAAAGTCCAAATCCCGCACACACACAGTGCTTCCAGCACCAAACATCCTTACACTGGCCTTTCAACATCCATTTGCCGCCTTTCTTTGTCTTGTCGCTGGAGCTTCGTTCACCTCCAGCTTCCGACTCTAGCTCCTCGACTGTAGGAAGGTGACCCCCTTTATAGTCACCCGGAAATATTCCAGGTGCTTGCTGACATTCTTCCGGTGGCACTTCCTGGTGTGGCGTTGCTGGAAGGTCCTTCCTCCACCTTCCCAGGTGTGGCAGAAGTGTCGATTTCCCGGGCTTTATGAGGCTTGGGTCACCCCCTGGCGGTAGCCATGGACCCCCACGGGTTTGAGCCTCCCTGTTACTTCCCTGTGGTTCCCTTGCTATCCGGGGCGATTGCCCCCTTGTGGTCTGGGTGACGTATAGATCTCCTTCTAGGCATCCCGACTGTGTCTGCACCCCAGACTCCTGCCACAGTGTGTATGTGTTATAATCTTAAAGTGAGATAGAAGACCAACCTGAACTTGCAATGAACTTGATGAATACACTTACCCTTAAAGAAAATACATAAAGGGCAAGTACAGGGAAATACCACTATAAAACAATTGGCGTAGTCGGCAGATGAGATGGACAGAAACTGCTTTGACACCTTCTATTTTGCATACCTGTCTACACAGCAGAACAAAGAAAGAGGAAAAGACCAAAAGCAAAGACTAAAGACAAAAACATGAAGAACAGCTGAAGAGACAGCAAGGAAAAGACACTTAAGGCTCATTTATACTTCACGCTCAGAACGCGTACGCGCCAGCATTATGGCTGCCACGTGTTCCCAGCGTTCATTTCACGTGTCATCTGAGCAGGTCCTCAGAAATTAACGCGACGCGTGCGCGAGTTGCAGTACCAGCAAAAAGTCGGAGGGCGCTGTTTGCTAAAAGTCAGAACGTGACATCAGAGTCTCTGTTTACTATCTACATGTGACAGCAAGCCTCTTTGGAGATCTTTCGGGGATCGATATGCGCACTTTGCTGTTTGATGAATGGTTCAAATACAGCGCTATACATTATGTTGCCGATGTGAAGTTGCAAAAAAAATAGACGGCACAAAAGATGGTATGTGAGACTTTTAAAATATATCGTGTCATTACGATCGGGAATATGCAACGCTTGAATATAAAAGCACCACGAATGCATCTGTATGTCGGCATTTTGTTTCAGCAGCGGAAAGCAGCAATAGATTACCAAACAGAACAAGTTAAATGTATGATATTCCAACTCTCTGCACATTTAGAATCTTTAGATTTATACTTGATATCACTTTCATGATGAAATGCATTAAAATGTGTATGTTACATTTTACATACTGTATAATTTCGTTTAAATAATGAATACTGTTAATAAATACACACATGGGGGAATAATTACACACATGGGGGTGTCACGGTGGCGGAGCGATAGCACTGCTGTCTCGCAGGGAGTTATGTTGCTGGTATTCCACACTGTGCTCCGGTTTCCTTCCAAAGATATGCAGACTTGGGGATTTGGTGCCGCTAAAATGACGCTAGTGTATATGTGTGCTTGTATTCACCTTGCGATGAGCTGAGGCCTCGTCAAGGGACTGTTTCTCACTCGTGCCCAATGCTTCCTGGAATGGACACACACATCCCTGGATTTATGGATTTAATCAATAAACATCCTTTTCAGAGATATTGCGGTAAGGTGTTATCGGAATTTAATAGGTGTTTTCGGCAATTCACAACACAGAGAAGCCGAACATGTTCTCACTGCGATAATATCTCGTACTGCCACCTGGTGGATTCCTCCAGATTTACGTAAAGAACGCACGCAAATATAAACACTACAATGCTTGCGTAGCAGGAGCATCCGCTGCAGCATGCGTCGCGTGAAGTATAACTCCGGCCTAACTGGGGTTTAAATGAGTAACAAGTCCACAAGTCATGCAATAATAAGACTAGTCATAACAGCTAAGGTTTAAAATAAAAAAAAAAGTTTTCTCATAACTACAGCAAATTTATATTCCAAGGGGTGGAAACTGAGCAAACCAGCTAGGAATGACAAAGATAATGAGCTTCATTTTGGTCTCATAAAGTGTAGATTCTGGCTATAATTAATACTAATTTTAAGGAAAAGGTATACTGAACAAATTGGTGATCTTTTCAAAACAACAGGTGCAGATGGTAGAGTTTCAACTTATATGGGCTCTGATAACCCAAAACACAAGCTGTACAACAGAATCCTCAAACAATTAAGACTGTTTAATTATATTATAAAGACACTGTACAAAAGATTTATCAGGGGTGGAGTGCTGTGTTGTGAAATTTTGTATATAAGTTGATAAATATTTTATATGTCTTTATTTGTAACTTAGACAAAGCAATGTAATAAAACTGTTATATTATTGATAAGAACAGCAATGGTTTGATGGTTAAGAACTCTTTAGGACCGAGTCTTTGTAATTATAGAGCACAACTCAGCAGCTATATTGAAACAGGAATGCAGCATGAGTTGCCATTTGAATGTTTTTTTTTTTTTCCGATCTTGCCTTAACTGTAAGAAGTCTGTCTGCACTATAATTCAGAGTACAGGCAAAATTGAATAAAATAAATGTTCAAATCACAACTCATGTTCAAATGGGTTGTAACTCAAAAAGCAGTTCTCAACAAAACGTTACCAAATGTTTGAGATCACAGCAAGTCTGTCGTTTTTCACAAATTCTACACGGGTGTCTTTATTGTCAAACTGCAAATGCCGCATGGTAGTCTGATAAGGGGTCATGGGACATCGAGTCTTTGATTGCTGGTACAACAAATAGTTCTGACCTGGCATCAACCACAGTGCCAACAGTGGTCATCACTGCTCTTGTGAAAAGAATGGAGATAAATGCCATCAACTCAGAGAGGGAGAGACAAGTTTGTTGTACCACGTGAACGTCACTGACAGAATAAAACTGAATAATGAAAAACAAGCGCTAACACTTGCAAGTAGCCAAAAGTTACACCAGGTGTTAAAGACTCAAATCAAATGTCTGTTTTTGTTACATTATAGTAATACAGCTCACTACTCAAAACACAGAGCACTTGGACTCGAACCTGGTACCTTTTGGTTAATAGGGTTTTTTTTCTTTGGTTATCATTCAGTCAGTCATTGTCCAGCCTGCTATATCCTAACACAGGGTCACAGGGGTCTGCTAGAGGCAATCCCAGCCAACACAGGGAGCAAGGCAGGAACAAACTCCGAGCAGGGCACCAGCCCACTGCAGGGCACACACACACACACATCAAGCACACACTAGGGACAATTTAGGATCGCCAATGCACCTAACCTGCATGTCTTTGGACTGTGCAAGGAAACCCACGCAGACATGGGGAGAACATCCAAACTCCATGCACAAGGAGGACCAGGGAAGTGAGGCAGCACTACCACTGCACCACCGTGCTACCCTTCTTTGGTTATACTCTTGAACAAAAGCACACATTTATTTCATATTTGGACTAAAGTCTTCACACATTATACACTTCTCGTCATTATTAGTATAACATGGAAAATGTTTCTGTTTTAGCTATGTGTTCAGCAGTTCTTATCATCCTACACTTACACTGATCATTGTAGATACAGAACACATGAAATGTATGTATTCCAAATAACAATATATTATTTTCCTTATACAACTCCAGACACCTCACTGCCAGATAAAGAGACTTGAGCTCTGAGAATTTTTCGACGGACTCAGCTCCGTTGGTGGGGGGATGGGAGAGCAGGCTGCTTGGTGCTGGTGCTGATTGACACATTTACAAAACAAAAGATGCTGACGGAAATGTGTAAAAGAGTTTAAGGTGGACTGGGATTACAAGTTTTTTCATAGGCTTCAGGGATTCTAGTGTTAAGGTATCAATAACAACCAAAGTTTGTTAAATGTCTCAAATTTGCACTGTACTTTTTAGCTTAAACAAAAACAATGGTGTTTGGACAAGTGAGTGGGATGACTTTCACATTAAATATCTGCATTGTTTTTAATGCCTATTATGCATTTTATTGTTTTGTGGCTAATCATCTTTTATTGCTTTATATTTTTTTCCAAAAGTACATTTTTCCCATTGTTTAGAGAATGCACTGTATATTTATATATATAGTTTCATCTCATGCCCAATAAGGACAAATCTTGGCATTTGAATGCAGGGGTTGGTGTATAATGGGTGGCAAAAATGCACTTTGCCACAGGTGGCATTATTCCACATCAGTCCTCTTCCTACCCATTCCTCTTCACTTTCGCAAATCAATTCCTTTTTCTAGCCACTCATATTGAAGTTCAAGATCACTAATACCTTTTGCATGCAGACTCTCTATCATTCACACACAAAGCTGCGCACATGTAAGACCAGTATATTTCGGACACAGAACTAATGTAGTACACATATAAAACTACTGTGTTACACTCATGAAACTGGCATAGTATACACATAAATACAATAGTGCATGCATAAAACCAATAAAGTTCATATGTGAGACCAATTTATGACCCACATGAAACCAGTAAAAGACACTGTCACACTCATGCGCATTGGGGGTAGCTTTTCAGTTTAGAGTCTTTTATTGTCGAGGCTCTCTCCATGCCAATACCGATGTTCTTTTATCTAACCTCGTGGTTTGGAGTGCCTGACCCATCGGATCTGGGCTGGGGGTCACGTCCTGTCATTCTGTCATATACATTGTGGACGCTAGGGGTCACTGTTGCCCCTGAAACCCAAAAGACAGACACACAGGACACTAGGTAAAAGCACCAAGAAGATCTTTTTAATTATTTTTTTCTTATAACAGTGCCCTCCAAGCACCACAGCCACAATAAACAGACAAGTAATACACTAAGCACAATACTAATCACAATTTTCTTTTTTCTCTTCTTCTCCACACCTCAAAACCAAGCGTTGTCCACAACCTCCCAACTCTGGTCTGCCTGCTGGGTGTTCTGCAATCTTTTATATATGGTCCAGCCCTGAATCCGTGCACATGACTTGCCAGCACTTCCGGGTCAGATGGAGAACATGAGTTTTTCTTCAGCCCGGAAGTACTCCTGGATTTCCGTCCTTGTGACATATCAGTACTTCCAGGCTATGAGGGAAGCATGATTTCCCAGGTCCTCCTGCAGAGCCTCCTGCCGGCACCCCCTGTACCCAGCAGGGCTGTGATGCCGAACTCCAGATCTCATGAAGACCTGTGGAAATCCAGGGCACAGCTACGCTGCAGGGAAGTCTCCATTTAGTGTCTTGGAGGAGGCAGTGTCTAAAAGTAGCTGCCTTCCCCCATACTTCCATTCTCTGGGCGTTCTGGCTGGGTTAAGCTGCTGGCTGTCCATTATAACGTGTACTTTGGGGGCAGCTTAAAGGCTTGGATAATGTTAATTTCTCACCAGAAGACATGAGCGTGCTGTTGACTAATACATTATCTCTTCCTCCCTCTGCAGACCACAAAATTGATTGTTTTAAAACCCTTGACATCACTTCTGGTGTCAGCCTGCCTGCATGAAGTCCTTATCAGCAGAAACTCCAACTTCTTGAATCATTCTACTGAGAAACTCACATCTGCAAAGGCATTTTCATTTCTTTTCAACACATTTGTAACTCATATTTTGTTTGAATTATATGGGGTTTGCATATGAGTTCCCCAACACTTCACAGTTGTATGTCTTCTTTCTTACAACATGCATGAAACCAAAATAGTGCATAAAACCATTGCTATGTAAGGGGACCGGTAGTATACGCATGCAAGACAATATAGTTCATATGCAGACTGGTAACATACAGGTGCAAACCAATTCACTCACAAAACAATAACAAACATACCTGAAACAGTGATTTACAAGTGTGAATAAAAAAAAATTAATATGCAAAACCATATAGTTCATACACAAATATACAAATAATATAAAGACCCATGCCAATACAGTTTATGTGAATGAAACCAATATTGTATGAACACAATCCAGCAGAGTATGCACGCAAACAAATAGTAAATACTCCTAAACCAGAAGTCTGAGCAAGTAAACCAATAGATTATAAACAAAAATATATGATTTAAGGCCTGTTTGGCCCCTCATACAGAATGCAACAGGAGCAAAAAAAAGATCTTACTTCATTGTCAGCAAATACTGTTTCATCTTGAAATACTGGTCCAGTTTCATTACTTCCAGAAATATCCTTGGCTGACACAAAGCATACTACACCTGGTAACTTAAGTGCTTCTGTTGTGTCAATAGACCTGTCAGGTAAAAAAAATGCTCCTTTATAAGATTATATACAAAATTTTGACCAGAAATCAAAAAAGAGTGATCCATACATATTTAAAAGTGTTAAAAATACACTATGAAAACGTGTGTTAAATATAATAAGTTACAACATAGTCAATGTTGTTTTTCTTTTACTTTCCCATTCCTAATATCATTAGTTTATTATAACTTAACTAGCTAACCCGCGGCGTACCATATGCCGCATAATCAGGACGGTTTTTTAATGATTTTTAAGCACAGTGAGAAAATTAACATTTGAAAAATCGGAAATGTAATAAATCAGCAAGAAACGCAACATTGTAACAATGCACGGAACGAACCAACACACAATCATCTGTGCGGTGCTCAGGCGCGGAGGGTGAAACGGGTGGAGAGGAGAAGGATGTCCACTCTGCTGCCTTCGTCATGCTAGTCTGCTGATTTCTCATCCAGTATGCACTGCCTGCTCATGTGCCCACCTCCAATTCGTATCTTGAGTCGTTGTCGTCTTTGCACAGTCCAGATGCAGCTGTGACTCACATAGACTTTCATTGCTCTGTACGGTTTTGGCTGCCTTTCTATATATAATCAACCAAGACACCCGACCACGGTGGTAGCGAGGTGGGAGGGCAGTGTGTACAAAGTGCAAGAGCATCTAAGAAGTCGCATGTTTGTCACGGATGCGAATTTCTGTATGTAGCGTGTAAAACAGACTGGTTACTTCATTTGTGTATACGACTGTAGGTGAATGAAAAGATGTAACTCTGGAGAGGGCAACATACAATACAGCGTTTTACACGCTGCATACAGCGATTCACATTTGCGACAAATTGTTTTACACGCTGCATACAGCGATTTACATCCGTGACAAATATGAATCTTCTTAGATGGTGCTGTCGAGTCCACCCAAGCTCTCGAAGCACATACACTGCCTGGTCACGTGCCCGCTCGCAAGAGCAACTAACAGAGACTCGCCCACCAACTGTAAGACTATGGGATACCCCTCGCAAACTGCTCTACACGCCGCATACAGCGACTCACATCTGCGACAAACAAACTGTTTTACACACTGCATACAGCGATTCACAGCCACGACATGATTTTCTTAGACGGTCCTGTCGCGTCCACCCTCACACTCGAAGCATACACACTGCCTGGTCATGTGCCCAGTCGCAAGAGCAACTGACATAGACCCGGCCACCGAGTCTAAGACCATGGGAAACCCCTCGGAAACTGTTTTACACGCTGCATACAATGATTCACATCCGCGACAAACAAACTGTTTTACACGCCACATACATCGATTTAAATCCGTGACAAACATGCCTCCTCTTAGATAGTCCTGCCACGTTGTGTGGTGCCTCTGTGTGAACCGGTCAGGCACAGAGAAGGTCAGCTGCTGAGAGAGCGTCTCGACTGTTGCAGGGCCTGCATTGGTGTAGCAGGTGAGACAGTAATGAAACAGAGGCACAGGGCTTATTGGTTTTTAAAGACTGCTTCCTTCATTGTGTTTTAACCTCAGTTTTGAAGGATTGTTTTAAGGATCCCATGGGAAACCCCTCGCAAACTGTTTTACACGCTGCATATAGCGATTCATTTCCGCAAGAAACATGCCTCTATGAACAGTCAACGTGGCTCAGAGCTACATGTGGACTCTACGACAGACGAGCATAAATGGCGCCGTTTATCCTGTGTCGTCGCTTCCGAGTTGGTGGGCATGGTTCTGTGAGTTGTCGTCGTATCCAATGGTCTTAGAGTTGGTGGGCGTGTCTCCTTCCTGCGTGCGCCATGGGCGTCTCACTTGTCGGCAGCTTAGTGAATCCACGCCCCTTCCGGCGTGCTTTCCATGGTTGTCTTGCCTTAGTGAATTATATATAGACTAGCCATGTGCGCCCAACTATGTTGAGCGTGTTAAAGTTGTCTATGAAGGGCTACCTGTTTAAACGTGGCTGCCAGTCGTGAACTGGGCCCTTCGTCGCACAGCATTATGATTTTTTATAAGGGAAACAAAATTAAAAAAGAAAACCCTTGGATATTGATTCGATAGGAACGATCCACTCGGAATCACTATCTGAATCGTAATTATGTGGTGGTGTAGGAGCATTTTTGTTTCTGTCCATTCACAGTCTGTCTCGTTTTCAGGACGCTGTCGTTTCCTCTCACGATGTCTTCTCAACCTTTCTCCAATTTCGCAGGTTGCTTTGTGGCAATCCAAAGAGTAAGGCAATATACATGGAGCAATGGTTATTAAAGGGGGACACATAGGTATCCAGGCTCTTTAAAGCATAAATAGAGATCACTTCACTGACATGTGAGCATGTACAACTGTGAGACGCACAGCACTCGCCGGCTACAACGTAACAATAATAATTTCCGGAACGTGCTGTTACATTGTCATTCATTTTACCCACTGTCTTTCTTTCATTCATATGTTACGTAGGCACATACCTTTTATCTTTGGCAATCTCATTCTCTAACCAGGCCTCAGGAGCTAATCAGCGTAACACTGTCCACCACCCCTTTTGTTATTCCGGCACATTGTTGACATCCGTGAGTAACAACAACGTACTAAACTGGAAGGTGGTCTACGCATGCATGGAATCGCAGACAAAGATCAAGATCTAAATGAAGAACTCTTTAGTTAATTTAAAGCACAACAATTTGTTTAGTTGGAATGTCTGCGTTTTGAGGTGTGACTGGAGTACTACAGTCTTCAGTAGTATAAGCCTGGAGGAGATTCTTAATACAATGCCTATGTTTTAGCTGTCTCTCTACTGCCATCTAGTGCTTCTTCTAATTCATTCGCGGACAAACAAAGATCAAGACCAAAATGAAGATTATATATAGAGATATTGTTAGCTAAGCTGACTATTTAACTAACAAAACAATGGTTGATGAAGGGTACTTAAAAATATACAGCTGTGTGAGAAATAAGGAACATGTGCAGTATTCACTGTAAATATTAAATATCTCTGGATTTTATTATGATAAATCATTTAGGTAGTGCCTGTATCACATTTTCTTTACGTTAAATACTTTTTAGAGGTTCCACATAATGCTAAGAATGTATAGTAATCACCTAACATGTCTGACTCCCTGTAGAGCTGACAAACTAAAAACTTTCCTAGCACATATAAAACAAACTCCTATGAACATCTATACTTACAGAATTTTTGCATGAGCCTTAGTACTAGTAACAAGAGCCAAGTATAGTTCATTCTGAAATCTTGGCATGTCATCAAAGTAAATCGCTTCACCAGTGGCTTGTTTAAGAGCTGAAAGATGAACCAGAGGTCTTCCAACAACATCATCAATTTCCTGTCCAGGAGGAACAGCCTGAGAAAGAATGAACAGAATAACATTTTAGAAGTCAAAAACATTTTGCTTAGCATAATATTCAGTTATGTTAGGAATTTGACCATTCCTTATCCCCAGTTTGTGTTTCTGTTTCTGTTTTTCATTTTCCTTGCTTCCTTGCCTTTACTGTGTTTATGTTCTGTTCCATGTTTTTGTTTCCTTCCAATCTCTTACTCTTTATTGTGTCTCAAGTCTACTGGGGCAGGACTACCAATTAAATGAATATCCTTATATATTGAGGTCATTTGGGGCACATTTATCCGAGGACTATTTAGAGATACCTACTTCAGCATCTTCTTTGTCATGATATTAGTTGCTTATGTAACTGTGTTCTTTGGCTACCTTTTGATGTTCCCTTTGTTTGAGTGAGTTTTTTGATCTTATGACCTGAAGAGCAAATTTCATGTGCAAAGAACCCATCTCAGAATGAAATTTTTTTTTTGTCAAGCAATGGTTATTCAAAGAACCACAAAATCCAGTAAAGGGCCATTAAGGAACCATTTTAAAGAGTATAGGGTGACATTTTTTAACCTAGCCACAGGGAATGCACAAACCAGTGTGTTTCTTTGTGCCGGTCCCAAGCCCGGATAAATGGGGAGGGTTACGTCAGGAAGGGCATCCAGTGTAAAATTTTGCCAACGTCAATATGTGGACAACAATACAAATTTCCATACCGGATCGGTCGAGCCCCGGGTTAAAAACGACCACCACCAGTACTGTTAGCCAACAGGGTGCCAGCGGAAATTGGGCTACTGTTGGCCAAAGAAGAAGAAGGAGAAGAAGAGTGTGGAGACATGTACGGAGGCAGGAGGAGAGGAGGAAAGTAAAGAGAGTGGAACTGAGGGTAGGAACTTTGAATGTTGGCAGTATGACTGGTAAGGGAAGAGACTTAGCAGATATGATGGAGAGAAGCAAGGTTAATATATTGTGCGTGCAAGAGACTAAATGGAAGGGGAGTAAGGCCAGGTGAATCGGAGGTGGATTCAAATTGTTCTATCATAGTGTGGATAGGAGGAGAAACGGAGTAGGGGTTATTCTGAAGGAACAGTATGTCAAGAGTGTTTTGGAAGTGAAAAGAGTGTCATACAGAGTAATGATTATGAAGCTAGAAATTGGAGGTGTGATGATGAATGTTGTTAGTGCATATGCCCCGCAAGTTGGGTGTGCAATGGAGTGAGTTGGATGAAGTGATGAACACTGTACCCAAGGGAGAGAAAGTGGTAATTGGAGTGGATTTCAATGGGCATGTTGGTAAAGGGAACCGTGGAGACAAGGAGATGATAGGTAGGTATGGTGTCAAGGAGAGGAATGAAGAAGGTTAGAGGATGGTGGATTTTGCCAAAAGGACGGACATGGCTGTGGTGAATACGTATCTTAAGAAGAGGGAGGAACATAGGGTTACGTACAAGAGTGGAGGAAGATGCACACAGGTAGATTACATCCTATGCAGAGCTGATCTGAAGGAGATTGAAGACTGTAAAGTGGTGGCAGGGGAAAGTGTGGTTAAGCAGCATAGGATGGTGGTCTGTAGAATGACGTTGGAGATCAAGAAGAGGAAGGGAGTGAGGGCAGAGCCAAGGATCAAATGGTGGAAGTTGAAAAAGGAAGACTGCAAGGTTGAGTTTAGGGAGGAGGTGAGACAGGCACTGGGTGGCAGTGAAGAGTTACCAGACAGCTGGGAAACTACAGCAGATGTAGTAAGGGTGACAGCAAGAAGGGTGCTTGTTGTGACATATGGAAAGAGGAAGGAGGAAAAGGAAACCTGGTGGTGGAATGAGAAAATACAGGAGGGCAAAGAAGAAGTGGGATAGTCTGGGAGATGCAGAAAGTAGACAAGAGTACAAGGAGATAAGGCGCAAGGTGAAGAGAGAGGTGGCAAAGACTAAAGAAAAGGCATATGATGAGTTGTGTGACAGGTTGGAGACTAAGGAGGGAGAAAAGGACCTCTACCGATTGGCTAGACAGAGGGACTGAACTGGGAAAGATGTGCAGTAGGTTAGGGTGATAAAAGATAAAGATGGAAACGTACTCACAAGCAAGGAGAGTGTGTTGAGCAGACGGAAAGAGTACTTTGAGAGGGTGATGAATGAAGAGAACAAGAGAGAGAAGATGTTGGATGATGTGGAGATAGTAAATCAGGAAGTGCAACGGATTAGCAAAGATGAAGTAAGGACAGCTATAAAGAGGATGAAAATAAGAAAGGCCGTTGGTCCAGATGACAAACCTGTGGAAGCATGGAGGTGTGTAGGAGAGATGGCAGTGGCGTTTTTAACCAGATTGTTTAATGGAATCTTGGAAAGTGAAAGGATTCCTGAGGAGTGGAGAAGAAGTGTACTGGTGGTGATATTTAAAAATAAGGGTGATGTTCAGGATTGCAGTAACTACAGGGGAATAAAATTGATGAGCCACAGCATGAAGTTATGAGAAAGAGTAGTGGAAGCTAGATTAAGAAGTAAGGTGATGATTAATGAGCAGCAGTATGGTTTCTTGCCAAGAAAGAGCATCACAGATGCAATGTTTGCTCTAAGGATGTTGATGGAGAAGTTTAGAAAAGGCCAGAAGGAGTTGTATTGCATCTTTGTGGACCTGGAGTGCCTCAAGAGGAGCTGTGGCATTGTATGAGGAAGTTGGGAGTGGCAGAGAAGTATGTAAGAGTTGTACAGGATATGTACAAGGGGAGTGTGACTGTGGTGAGGTCTGAGGTAGGAGTGATGGATACATTCAACATGTAGGTGGGATTACATCAGGGATTGGCTCTGACCCCTTTCTTATGTGCAATGGTGATGGACAGGTTGACAGATGAGATTAGACAGGAGACCCCATGGACTATGTTGTTTGCTGATGACATTGTGTTCTGTAGCGATAGTAGGGAACAGGTTGAGGATACCCTGGAGAGGTGGAGATATGCTCTAGAGAGGAGAGGAATGAAGGTAACTAGGAACAAGACAGAATTCATGTGTGTAAATGAAAGGGAGGTCAGTTGAATGGTGAGGATGCAGGGAGTAGAGTTGGTGAAGGTAGATGAGTTTAAATACTTGGGATCAACAGTACAGAGTAATGGGGATTGTGGAAGAGAGGTGAAAAAAAAGAGTGCAGGCAGGGTGGAATGGGTGGAGAAGAGTGTCAGGCGTGATTTGTGACAGACAGGTATCAGCAAGAATGAAAGGGAAGGTCTACAGGACTGTAGTGAAACCAGCTATGTGATATGGGTTGGAGACGGTGGCACTGACCAGAAAGAAGGAGACAGAGCTGGAGGGGGCAGAGTTAAAGATGGTAAGATTTGCATTGGGCATGACAAGGATGAACAGGATTAGAAATTAGTACATTAGAGGGTAAGCTCAAGTTGGACGGTTGGGAGACAAAGTCAGAGAGGTGAGATTGCATTGGTTTGGACATGTGCAGAGGATATATGCTGGGTTTATTGGGAGAAGGAGCTGCCAGGGAAGAAGAAAAGAGGAAGGCCTAAGCAAAGGTTTATGGATATGGTGAGAGAGGACATGCAGGTGAAGGGTGTAACAGAACAAGATGCAGAGGACAAAAAGATATGGAAGAAGATGATCTGCTGTGGCGATCCCTAACGGGGGCAGCCGAAAGAAGAAGATAGGGTGACATTATTGGTCCTTCAGTGGAATGAAAAAACAATACTATAATGAAAAATTAAAGCACACATATTGTTTTTAAGACAAATGCAAAAAACAGGCATGCAAAAACAAAAACCCACTTTTCTAAAAAAATTATCTTGTTCACTTACATGACAAAAAAGTGTTATTGTTTACTAAGGCTCGTGGTAGACGTTCAAACAGTAAGAAAAACAGTAATGTATTGTCAATTGTTTGTATATGTGTGTCTTGGGGACAGTTTCAAGGTTCTGGCAGTGGTAAATCCTTACCAATCACTGTATTCTTTTTTTTAATTGACTTTATTAACATTCATACAAATTGTAATACATTGTGACACCAATGCTGTCTTGATAGGCATTTTGGTCCAGAATGATTTTCATTTGCTGTAAGCCCAAAAAATATGGCTCAATGAGGCTGGAAACATTTTGGACAATTTTGAACGAGATAGATGTGCTCAATTAAAGATTTTAAGTTGAATAATTGTATGCTTTGTGCATATAGAACTAGACAGAATTGTGTACATGGCTACCTTCCACTCCTTTTCTGAAATGTTGAGTTAGATATCCTTTTCCCACTGTACTCTGGGATTTCTGAAATTAAGTTGTTAGCAAATTGACAATAACTTGTATTTACTAGGATACAAAGCAAGGAATATAAAGAAGTACTGCAGGATTTCATTTCTACTATGGACACAGGTTGTGTGTGTTCATCTATTTGTGTCAATGTCCAGGTCGCTGTATTCTAACACCTCTTCTCTTCTTCCCTCTACAGACCGGATGATTGACAACCTCACCATCTCTGACATCACTTCCTGTGTATGGCCACTTCGAACTGGAGTGTTACAATGCTTTTGGTAAACACGCCGCAGTTTTCTGAAGTACCAAAGCATTTCTATCAAAACAAAATCCAGTGGATTACACCATAAACAAAATGAAAACAAGAATTTATAGTAACTACCAAAGCTAGAAGAATTCCCACAGAACCAAAATGCTAAGACAACAAACCAAATAGAGATGTGGGAAGCTATGAGTTGTTAACCATATGTACTTCCAAGAGGAGGAAACTGACAACAAGGACAAAGAATAATTGGTCAGAAAATGAAATGTCCTCCAAAAATATGCCCAGGTCAAAAGCACTTAATCAAGCAGATCTTAAGTCAAAACCAGAACATAAACCAAAGTCTTAGCCTGTAACACAATCACAAATTCACATTCTTGAAATCTTTAACTATCACACACTAAACTTTTGAGAATATAAACACAATCTTGGAGAGTTATGTTTAAGCCAGGGTTCCTTAGGTTTAATGTTTTTTTCTGTCTTTTTTGTTCATTGAATTTGTTTCTGTTAATGTTATTTATTTTTAATTTTTTGTCCAAGTATTTTTCCTATAATTTCATTATTTATATGTAATAGTTTGTTTCTATGTGTGCATTTATGTTCCCCTCTTATTCCCTGTGTTTTTTTGGTGGATTCTCATGAGATGTGTCCCCACTAACAAACAGCCTTTAAAAAATTCATCATTGTATTACTCAGATAAAATTATTTTTTAAGAAACCCATGGGTTAAATAAGATGAATGCAATCAACTATGTAATACATTTCTTTTTTATCTTTGCTTTATTTGTAGCTTTGCCACAGAATGTTAGCCTTATATCCTCAAGGTCCTGTACAGCTATTTGATATTGACATTACTTATTTTCAAGAACAATTTGAAGAAAGGTTTAGTTAAATTTCTGGAAGTCACTCAACAGGTGGAGCAGAGTGAGAGGTCTGGGGATTTCCCCATGCACTTCATTACTTTGGAGACAGATTACAATATTCCACCCATACATGACAGTCTCAGTTGTTTTGTGGTTTTTGATTTAACAGACATCCATTATACTTGCTATGTGGCCAGGTACAAAAGTACTGCTAGGTTAAACAGAAGGCAAGGTTAGGTTTGTGAGCATCACAGTACTCACACATTGTCAGAGAGGCATGGTTATATTCAATAAAGAACATATTAACAAAAACATTTGGCAAAGCAAATTTTCAGTTATTAAACAGGCAGATATTCAACAATATAACCCCTCCCACCCCCCATACCACCCCACCAAAGCCAAGAGTCTTAACTTTGAAAAAGCAACAAGGTTGTGAAATTTTAGTAAAATTGTATTTACACATCAATATCATAAATTACCTGAAAAAGCTGAACACTTGATATTGGATCTTTGTGAAATGCATCTGTTGCACTGGCATATGCTGGTAGTATCAATGAAGATGCTATATTCTAAAAAGTAGAATAAAATCCAAATTTAATCATTAAAGTAAGATATACATTGGTGTAAGCCTATTATTTTGCAAAACACTTTTTCAATAATAAGAAGAAAAATATTGAAATTTATATAAACTTGGAAAATGATGTCATTCACAAATGCAAAATTAGTACTATTTGAAATAAAATGCATTCTTGAGTTTGATTTGAAGTGATCTTAAACAATATATTGTAACACTTAAAAATACTGAAATTGAATGTTTTGTGAACACATATCTTACTTAATTAACACTTTGATTTAATTTTCAACCTCATTTATACAATTTAACATTACTTTGTGGTACAATGACTCAATATTTGAATACGCAAGTTTAGAATGAATTAACAAATCAATGAACAAGTATACTCAAACTAGTTCCTCTGTGCTTCATACATTTTGTTTTGCTTTTCAACAAAGTAAATTGATCTTCATCCTAGGGTAATTGTGTTGTTTGATTGCTTATTTTTTTACTTTTATTTTTTAAGTTAGAGGTCTTTATCATGGGCTGATATTGCAGTTAGTACTGCTGCCAACCTAAGCAATTTTCCTTTCCCCCATATTCAAATAAGTAGTTTTGGAAAGTTATTTTTTCTTTTTATAACCTTTAAACATTAATTTACTTCCTGTGTTTGTGTGCTATTATGCTGTGTGAATCAGGGAATGTTCTGATAGTATCCCCTCAACTTAAAATAATGTTGAGGATCCCAAATACAAAACAAAAAATATTTAGTATTAAATAATAACAGGACTGATTATAGAAAGTGAAAAGTACAAAGTAATACATAATTATGATAGCAAAAAGTACACAACATTGTAGTACTACATGGTTATTGCCAGCACTAACCCAATGGTTTTTTGCTCATTTTATTGATCTTTAAGACAAAGCTTGGCCACACTAGAATGGTAATCATATGACTGCGGCAAGTTTGTCCTTTTTATAGGGCCCCATGTTGCTGGCGCTGAAGCTGCTCATTTCAGTGATGGAATGCCAGCTCATGTTGCTTCTGACTGAGTACTGATGTCATGTTCAGGTTGATGAAACTGCTTGTAATGGAACACAAACTCTTCAAAATCAGCTGGGTGGTATTTTCTTGTGCTGCAGTCGTGTGGCCTTTGAAAAGGGTATAGCAGCAAAGATGTTGTGTGTTGTGTTGTCCATCCATTTTCCAACCCGCTGAATCCGAATACAGGGTCACGGGGGTCTGCTGGAGCCAATCCCAGCCAACACAGGGCACAAGGCAGGAACCAATCCTGGGCAGGGTGCCAACCCACCGCAGGACACACACAAACACACCCACACACCAAGCACACACTAGGGCCAATTTAGAATCGCCAATCCACCTAACCTGCATGTCTTTGGATCGTGGGAGGAAACCGGAGCGCCCGGAGGAAACCCACGCAGACACGGGGAGAACATGCAAACTCCACGCAGGGAGGACCCGGGAAGCGAACCCGGATCTCCTAACTGCGAGGCAGCAGCGCTACCACTGCGCCACCGTGCCGCCCGTGTTGTGTTGTCATACAGTGTAGTAGGGGTGGTCTGAGCCTCTTCTTTTTATTTTATAACATGTGTGACAGATTAGGGCTTGCTCGCACCCTTGTACCCTCAGACCACTTGTCAGACACCAGATAAAAAAGTCCAATTATTATTTATTATAATAATAATGTGCACAAAGCACCCTCCTCTCCACAATACTCAAACAAATACACAATAATCAATAAACCAATCCTCCACCACCAGACGCTTAGCCACCCTGCCTCCCAACTCAGCTCATCCATCTGGGATCTCCCACAGTCCTTTATACTCCTAGACCCGGAAGCGTTTCACCCTCTCTGTCTATGCGACCTGGAACACTTCCGGGTCAGATAAAAATCCTTCTTTTTTTTCACCCAGGAAGCACATCGTTCCCTTTGTCCAAGTGACTATGACATACTTCCTGGGCGTAAGGCAAACAGTCTCTGGGCCTCCCTACAGCGACTCCTGGCGGCCCCCATGGTATCCAGCAGGGCTGTGAATAAAGACTCCAATGTCCATAATGCCCTGCTGGTTTTCGGGGCACCTCCATACCCCATAGAGGGCTCCACCTGGGGGCGTGGGGGTATTGGCCGAGATGAACAGCCGGCCATACATCACACATGGTATACAACCAGGCAGATGGAATAAGCTGGATATATACAACAAATTACTTCAAAATCAATCTAGAAAAAACACCATTGTAAGAAAAAGAAGACAAAAAAAAACAACTGTCACATACGTGCGGGTGGGGGGGGGGAATGGGGTGCATTCTGGGGTCAGGAAGGACTCAATGCAGGCTGCCCTCCCAAAATACAAACCCGGGCTGGTAACTTACCAAGTGGAGATTGTGAAAGGGACGTAGGCTGGTCTTTGGGGATAAAACAAAAATGGCTTATTATGCTCTCTCGGAGGAGAGAGCTGAGCCGCCCATTGGGACTAAGGTCCCAATGAAATATGGGCTATCTCCAGTCCAGCAGGCAAGAAGAATAAAGAAATGGGAGTTTGATCCAGAAAGATCGATCCATGAGCAGACTATAACCCTCTGGAAGTAGGTGGCCTTACGGCTAAAGCCATTTGAATTGACCACCTGTCAAATAGTGCAGCAGGTCACTTGCTTTATTTTTCTTCAGGGCCTTCCCAAAAACTTTTGCCCAGCCAGATTGGGGAGATTTCATTCTGTGGAAGAGATTATACATCTTAAAAAACCACCCATGCCAGCCTTGAAATCTGGGAGAGCAGAACAGTCCTCTAGTGGATTTCCTAGAGATTATGTCCCACAAAATAAGTCTGTTCCACATAAATCGGAGCCTGTTTCTGAGTTCCCGGGCATGTGTGCAACCTACCCAGGAATGAGGTGGGATGTACTGTAGATGGTAAGCGGGAGATGGTTTGTGTGCTCTGGCCAACCCCCTGACATTATCAAATACGGGACCTGTAGTCATTATTGGTAATAAACTAGAAGCCCTGTTTGATTCCTGCAGCAACATTTCAATTGTTGATTGCCGATATATCTTACTGCAACAAATAATTAACAAAAGACCAGTATAAATTGCGTACACAGAGAAATCCGTATGTTAGGGAGGATCAGTAAAAAAATTTCCAATTGCGCTCCACCCTAATCCTCCTTTTCCAGTCATTCTGGGGCGGGACTGATCTGATAACAAATGCGGTAAACTATTGACTATTCCCAATAGTAGTCCCGATAGAGGCCTCGTTATACATGGGGATATCTCATCTCAAACTGTCTCTATGCCGTGTACAAAGCTGGCAGAGAGAGATACAGAAGCCCATGAGGAGGACGGGGAGACTCCTGGACCGTCGCAGGCGAATACGTCATCCACCCGTGCCTTGACGAGTCGGGAGGAATCCACCTGCCCCTTGAGGTCAGGCCTGACCATCTCTTCACTTTCAGTTTAGAAAAACGCCAGCTTCTTTCAAAAGGGAGCAGTGGAATGATGACTCCATAAAATATGCAAAGATTGCAGTGGTCTTTGTCAATGGCGAACGCACACATCAGCCCATACCACAGGGACCTCACTTTGTAATAAAAAATGATCTAATATATTGGGTTGCGGTACATGGGAGGAAGGTCCGGCAACTGTTGTTAATCCCATGAGCCTCCCAGCGGCAGGTTTGTGAATTAGCACAAGCCCACCTCCTTGGAGGCCATTTGGGCTCCGAAAAAAAATTTAGAGCGGATCAAGCTCCAATTTTATTGGCCGGGAATTAACGAGGAGTTTCGCTGTTTTTGTATTTCTTGTCGAGAATGTCAATTATGGCAAATTCCTAGAAGGGACCATGCTCTTCTCGTTCCCCTTCCCTTAGTTGATGTCCTCTTTGAAAGAATCGGGGTCGATATTTTAGGACCCTTAGAGCCCTCAGCCCGAGGACATAAATACATATTAGTCCTCATGCATTATGCGACCCGATACCCGGGTCTTCACACGAGTCAGCATCCCTAAAGAAGTCCTAACGGATCAAGGAATGCCTTTTACCTCGGAGACATTCAGGGAAATGGCCAGGTTACTGAAAATAAAGCACTTAAAGACCACTGTGTATCATCCTCAAACTGACGGTCTAGTACAGAGGTTTAATCAGACTGTCAAGCAGATGCTAGGCAAGGTGGTCAGTGGGGAGGGGTGGAATTGGGATCAACTCCTCCTCCTCGTTCTCTTTGCCTATCGGGAAGTCCCACAAGCCTCTACGGGGTTCTCACCTTTTGAATTATTATAGGGGCGACAATCCCAAGGTATACTGGATATTTTGAAAGAAGGCTGGGAAGAAGAGGCTCTTCCCTCTACAAATATTTTGGAATATATTGCGCAATTATGCGATAGATTTGGAAAAATCCAACCTATTTTAAAAAGTCATGTGGAAGAGGCACAATTAGCACAGGCCAGCTATTATGATCATGGCACCACACTCTGAGAATTCCACCTGGGGGATCGTGTCATGGTGTTAGTTCCCACCTCCCATTCTAAATTACTCGCCCATTGGCAAGGCTCTTATGAAATTAAGAAGAGGGAAGGATTAGTCGACTATTTGGTGAAACAACCCAATCGTAGGCCAAGCGAGCGGACTTATCATGTGAACTTGCTGAAGCCGTGGAAGGAAAGGGAACCTGAACCCTCCTCTGCTCTGCCCTGCTTATTCTTTGTCCACACAGACACCCTTAATTTTGGTGAGGAATTAACTACAGACTTCCTGAGGCAAAGAAAGCAGAAGTGGAACTGGAATTCAAGCGAATGCTGGAGCTAGGAGTGACAGAGGAAAGTTATAGTCACTGGTCCAGTCCAATCGTATTGGTTAATAAGCCTGACGGCAGCTGAAGGTTTTGCAATTACTTCCGTCAGCTTAACCAGATCTACCTATTTGATGCTTACCCCATGCCTCGCGTAGACAACCTCCTTGAAAGGCTTGGCCAAGCAAAATTTTTTAACCACACTTGACATGACAAAAGGGTACTGGCAGATTCCTTTAACGGACTCCGCGAAGGTCAAGACAGCGTTTAGCATACTGGCAGTATCGGGTCCTTCCATTCGAGTCACACAGGGCTCCTGCGACTTTCCAGCTTCTGGTGGACAAAGTGCTCCACCCCCATAATGCATATAGTGCTGCCTATCTGGATGACGTTGTCATCTATTCCAGCACGTGGAAGGAACACATACAGCAGGTCACAGTGGTATTTCGGGCATTGGGAGAAGCTGGGCTTCGTATCAATCCAAAGAAATGTTTCTTTGGACTGAACGAGGCTAAATATTTTGGCTACCTGGTTGTTCGGGGTACCATGAAACCACAGCGTTCAAAAATAGATGGCATTAATGATCCCATCCACGAACAAAGCGGCAAGTCCAAGCATTTCTCGGATTGGCCGGGTACTACTGCCGGTTTGTTGCCGGTTTTCAGCGAGAGCGGTGCCCTTGACTGATCTGAGTGCTCCTAATCATGAGGTATGGACTGACAAGACGTACACTGCATTCTGTGACTTAAAACAGGCTCTTACTTTAGCACCAATATTAAAAGCTCCTAATTTTTCTCTCCCTTTTATTCTTCAGGCGGACGCTTCGGGCACAGGCCTGGGGGGCGTGCTGAGCCAAAGAGTTGATGGTATTGAACACCCTGTCATGTACCTGAGCCGGAAACTGTTGGATCGGGAGACCAGGTATGCAGAGGTGGAAAGAGAAACCCTTGCGATTAAATGGGAGATTATGCAGTTGAGGTACTACCTCTTGGGCTGGGAGTTCACTCTGGTGATGGATCATGCTCCCTTACAGTGGATGGCCCTTCAGAAAGAGTTGAATCCACGGGTCACTAGGTGGTTTCTTGACCTCCAACCTTACAAGTTTTTGCTAATTCATCATGCCAGTGCTGATGCCCTCTCTCATCCCCATGACCTCTCGATGTAGGATGCCCAACCCAATGGGTCTGGGCTGGGGGTGGCGGGGGTTCTTGTCATACACGTGCGAGTACGAGACAGCTAAAGGGTTTGAGTAATTATAATAAAACATCCAACCAGGGGGCGGCAGAGCGCGCTGACTGTCTTTCTCAGTTCTCTACAGACCTTTCCCAGGAAATCCTGCAAGGTTCCAACGCCTTAGAAGACATCAGTTCCAGAGCCAGCCCCTTTGCTGACATCACTTTCGGCACTGGGCCCTTTGCTGATATCACTTCCGGCACCAGGCCCTTTACTGATGTCACTTCCGGTCCAGACGACATCACTTCTGATTCCAGCCCTTTTGATGATGTCACTTCCTATACAGGCATTTAAAGCCGCCATCTTTGTCTATTGTGATCAGTTCTCTTTTGGACTCTGTTCTATGCACATCGTGCTACTTATTTCAGTTTGGCAGCCAGGAAAAACAACATACAGGTGGCTGTCCCAAACCTTTATGATGTCTTGGACTCTTTCTTGTTACACAACAAAACAAGAATTCAACCAACTGAGAGAAGGATCCTTTAAGCAAGAATTTTGATTTTTTCCAATCCAAGATAAGTCTGTGTGCTAGTGGTGTGGTATAGGCTATTCCAATTAATTTGTTCTTATCTATTTTAGGGCCCTCTGGGAGTACACCAAGTATACTTGTTAATTGGTTAGAAGTGGTTAGGCTGTTTGATAAGTATCTCAAGATTTTTTTCCAAAATATTGTTACTTTGGTACATTCCCAAAACATATGGCCTAGTGATACTAGAAGCAGATTACAACACTCATAAACTGGACGATTTTAAACAAGATACTGTAAGTGTAATCAAATTTTTCACTGCCCCTCTAAAACGACAAGGAAAAACTCAAAACAACTCTTGTAGGGAAAAAAGTTTAAAGAAATCTTGGGAAAGGCAATTCAGAGAAAGACTCCCTTCCAGGTAGATTGGATGTGCAATGGGTGTCAAATAAATAAATAAATAAAGGCAGCATCTTTCTAAAATATATAAAAACATTTTAAAGTCCCTTTCTTTCAAAGATCCCAGAGTACAGTGGGAAAATGATCTCTTACTCATCATTTCAGAAAAGGAGTGGAAGGCTGCCAGCCTTGTACAGAATTCACTCGAGCTCTATATTCAACTTAAAATCTTTTACAGAGCCCTTCTACCTCTACGTTTAAAATTGTCCAAAATTTTTCCAGGGCAAGATCCATTATGCAAACGTTGCAATTGAGCTTCAGCTTTATTGGGGGACATGTTTTGGATGTGCACCAAATTAACATCATTCTGGACCAAAGCCTTGGTGTCACAATCACTCCTAATCCATTAACAGCTGTATTTGGTGTACTCCCAGATGGGCTTAAAGTGGAGAAGGACAAACAAACTGTAATTACCTTTACTACACTATTGGCATGTAGACTTATCTTGCTCAACTGGAAGAATCCTAGCCCATCTCTTTCAAGTCAGTGGGTAACTGATGTTATATACTACTTGAAATTGAAATAAATCTAATTCTCACTTAGGGGATCTGTTCAAAACTCTTTAAAACCTGGCAGGATCTAATCAATAACATTTTAGAATAAGCTTTTATATTGGGGAAAAAGATTCTTCTTCCTCTTTTCTACACTTAAACTCTGGCTGCTGGCCTTCCTCTTTTTCTCTTGGGTGGAGGTTGAATTGAATTTAGTTTTGTTAAGTTTGACATGTTTATATGGAATGTTACTTGCTTTTAATAAATTCAATAAAAATAATAATAAATACAACACATAAAACAGAACACAAGTAATCCACTTCGCAGAGCTAGATGGCCAATCTATCATTGCCACATAATAAATACAATAGTACAAACTATGAGGCAAAATGCAAGAATAATTACACCACTCACAAATTAAAATATTAATTGCTGTTCTATCAATCAATTCATCATAAGCTTTAGAAATATATCATCTACAAAAATCTGTAACTTTAAAAGAACAATGACTGCAGTATAATGAATATATTTTGGAACTGTGAATACATACCTTATCCATAAGATCATTGGCCAGATTTTGTAAAACAGTCAAATAAAACTTATAGAAAAGGCTAAGTGTTAGTGTTTGGCGATACTGCACCATTCCCCCTGGAGCTGACGGTGACAAGGTCATTTCCTGTGCCAAATGATAAACAGCTTCTTGTAGCAAATCTTCATTCCATTGTCTGTTTCATAAAAAAATAAAGTTGTCAGATCATTAGATGGAATACTTTAATGCAACGGTGTAATGAATAATATAAAGAAAAATGTCTTACTTTTTTGATTAATGTGACACAGTCAAATTTATCAGAGACAAGGAAAAGTCAATGAAACACTAGCTGAGGTTTCAAACTCTTTAGACTTCAAGCTGTTTCCATATATAATTATATACACATATATAATTATATGTATAAACATGTAAAACAAAATCAGAAAGAAAACACCTTCTGAATGGCTATTTTCATTATTTGTTCATAAAGAAGGCAGAACCTGTATCAACAGAAAGGCAGGAACTTAAGGTAGGATGCCAGTCCTGTGTAAGGTACACAAATCCACAATTTTTCAAACTAAATTATTTTTGGAAATAGCTTATTTACTCATTTATTTTTGCTGTTTTGCTAGAATAGCTTATTTACTCATTTATTAATTTGATTTAAAAATCTGTTTAGATTGTTTTCTCACCAATCCTAAATATGCAGTTTCTTTTTATAAATGTGTGCAACATGTGGAGCTTATTTAAATAAGCAATATTAAGTAAGAATTGATTCATATAATTTTAATCAAATTGAAGAATCAACTTTCATTCTAACACATAATAAATATATCAAACAGTTTCTAATCAACAATGATATGGCAGAAACAAAATTTAGGTGTTTACAATATCTGCAACGTGAAAGTAGCAATTAAACATCAAGGCAAAGAAACATCTCTGGTGACATTTTTTTGAATCAAACAAATGGCAATAAATAAATTGATTAATTGCATCTATTTGAAGGATAAGAAATAAAACTAACATATTTTCCCCAGCACCCTGTAGTACCCAAGAACTTTACCGAGGGTAGTATGTAAATATTTTGACTTTGGATAAAAGAATCAGTGGCATCATTAATGACAGGACACTGCCTGGCTCAGTTCAGTGACCACGTAGCAATTTTTCGAAGCTAGTGGCATAGAATGTAATATTAATGGTAAAACTAGCTGAATTACATTGATACATAGACTTCTGAATTGAAAACATATGCAGCAATGGAAACTTTTCACTCTAAAAGTGCTAAATGACAAATAACATTCTCCAGGGGAAAGTTGGAATTCAATAATTTTACCATTTCTAAAAGTGTCCCAAAAGTAAAATTTGTGTTTGTGATCCAAAGTTAACTTGTCATTTGTGTAAATACTCTGAAAATCTAAAGATGTTTTTACATTATACTATTAATGACGCTCACTCAAATTGGATGGAAATCCTGGCAGGATTCTCAAGGAATGTCTTAACTTCTATTTGTATGTCACCTTTAAATGTCTTCATGGTTTTAAACCTGCTCTTTTTTGTGTTGCCAAGTGATCTGAATTCTACCAATCCAAGGAGGATGGATAATGTTATAAATAATTGCTACCAGGGTATATACACATTAAACAATGCTAAGGGCCCAGGCCAGAATAACAATCCTACTTTAGTCTAAGGTTTAAAATGCTAACCACTAAATCAGAATACTACCAAACAGACTTTCACAAAAAGACACGCAACAACAAAGAGAGTTTTTTGTGTATAATATTCACAATCTCAGATACCAGGGAGTACATGACACTGACCTTTATACCATCATGTGACTACTGTTATGTGTCATGCACTTCCAGTACCTGAGCTAAACTATGTTCCAGAAATGGCAACAAAATGTCAAAATATAGTAAAAGCAATATGGAATTCTGTAAGATATGAAAGAATTTAAATAATAAAGCTATTGACCATAACACAAATGTATTATAGCCAATAGATTCACCAAGGGCTGGCTCTAGTATTTTTGCTGACCATTCCCAATCATATGACCTTATGAACTGATACATATATTCACATTCACATTTGTTAAGGAAAACTAGCAGTTCACTACAGATATTCAGTAAGTTAATTTAAATTACACTTAGTATTTTAGTACTGGGTATATTTTATTTGTAAAATGTGTACACAAGTATTACCTAAATATGACATTTTATAACCTTAATAAATGTGTGCTTGATGGTTGCTTTTTTAACAAGAATACCATTTTTAAAAAGTATTTATATATAAAAGACCATTACAATTGCAAAAATACAAATCTCTAGAATTTAAGAATGCTTTTTTCTTGACTTTCTCTTTGCAAACTTAAAAAACATTCTTTCAAATCCGCTGTTTCTGTAAACACACTCTTCACTGATAAGTTTGCTGAGAATGATATGAATTATAAGGGAGCACATGCACACATTATTATTATATTTTATTAATACTAGAGGCTTTGCTTGCCAACCCCTGTGTTTGTTTAATCGGATATACAATTTTAAGCTTTTTTTTCTTCTTTGGAATCGTTGCTTTAACTGTTGCGGGACCACAGAATCTCATAGCGTATGGTCCATAATTGTTTAAATCTACGTTTTGTGCATTGAATGATGGGAAGGCGAAAAGACTTTGTTTTGTTCTCTTTGCCTTTTATTTCTGACATCATGCTATTTTTTCAATTACACCTGGTTCTGATGATTAATTACCTTTTGTTTGCGCTAATGCGATCTTTACTATCTTTTGTTTTGATACTGTAGTGACTGACGTAATAAAGTGTCACAAAAGTTCCACTTGAACAGTCGCCGAGTTCGTAACCCCAAACACAACTTTCTAGCACCCTCAACACCCCAGGGGCTCACACCCCCATACCGCATCAATCAATACCTCATTATCAGTCTTCCGTGCTGTACTCTGCCCTCCCTTAATCGGACGTAACAGTCGCTTAAAACAAAAAAGGCTTGAACTTGGCTGGGACGCTACAATACTTTCGAATTTTACTGCTTTTAAAGCTTCATTAAAAACAATACTTTGCAGGGAAAGCTTACGGCCTCCTCCGTAGTTTAACTGCCCCAGACAAACCCGCGAGAAAAGTTTTAACGACTTAGTCCGTGTAATGCGGGATCATTTGTCACCAAAGCCATTACTGATCGCGAACGTTTCAGATTCCATAAGCGTAATCAGAACGAGGGAGAGACAATTGCGGCTTATGTGGCAGAACTGAAAAAGTTATCAGAATATTGTCAGTTTGGTGACGGGCTAAACGATGCATTGCGTGATCGTTTGGTTTGTGGAATCCTTCAAGAGGGAATCCAGAAGAGGCTGTTAACTGAGGCAGATTTGACATTTAAACGAGCAGTAGAAATTGCTATTTCAATGGAAACTGCAGCTAAAGATGCACTTGAACTACAAAGAGGAGTGAATACGAGCAGCGTAAATAAAATGGCGGCAGCCAAGATAAACAAAGTACATAAACGGCCCTGTTATCGCTGTGGACGCGACTCCCATCTTCCCTCACAGTGCCGATTTAAAATGAAGAGTGCAGACAGTGCCACAAACGGGCCATATTCAAAGAGTTTGTCGTAGTGGAAAGGCAAAGTTTAGTGCGGAACACAAAATGCATCACAGCGACAAGAAAAATGTGCATAATGTTGCAGAAGTCTCTGACATTGATAGTGAAGATGCATTAGCAAGTCTGGAATTATTTAGCCTTAGTGGAAAAGACAAGCAGGCAATCTGGCTCACCCCCAAGATAGATGGCCAGGTGGTAAAAATGGAATTGGACACTGGCTCAGCTGTTTCAGTTATGTCACTGAAAGATTACAAGGTGTATTTCAAGAAGGAGAAGCTGAACCCTCTTCTGTTCTTCTCAGAACATACACAGGTGAAAAGGTTATGCCTATTGGAGTGCTGCATGTGACAGTAGAGTATAATGGAAGAAAAGAGGTACTTGATTTACACATAATACAAAATGGAGGTGCACCATTATGGGGCCGTGAGTGGTTAAGAAAGTTGGGAGTTGACTGGAGAGAGATTAAAAGCCTCCGTGTTTTGCCTGTTGTGCAACAGACTACAGAAAAGAACCTAGAGCTGATATTAAGAAAAGCCCGGTATTTAAGAGTGGCATTGGGACTCTTCAGCACATTAGAGCTAAAATTGTACTTAAGAGTGGTGCGACCTCACGGTTCCACAAGGCACGTCCAGTACCCTATGCCATCCGACCCCTGGTTGAAAAGGAATTGGATAGGTTGGAGTCAAACGGCATACTTTCTAAAGTAGACTGGAGTCCTTGGGCAACCCCAGTTGTCCCAATAATAAAGAGAAATGGTACAGTCAGGCTCTGCGGGGACTTTAAGGTCTCCATTAATCCTGTGCTACAAGCTGAACAGTATCCTCTGCCGAGAATTGAGGACATTTTTGCCAGTTTGTCGGGTGGTCAGCGTTTTCAAAGTTAGATTTAGCAGATGCATACCTCCAGATGGAAGTAGAGGAAGACTCTAAAGTGTTCCTGACCATTAATACAATAAAGGGTCTTTATCGTTACAACAGGCTGGTGTTTGGGGTAGCCTCTGCCCCAGCTATTTGGCAAAGAGCAATGGATCAGATCCTTCAGTCACTGCCAGGCGTCCAGTGCTATTTAGACGACATTATTGTCACTGGAGCGACAGATGAAGAGCATTTAGAAAACCTCAAAAAGGTTCTGAAAAGGTTAGAAGAGTATGGACTAAGAGCCAGGCGAGGAAAATGTGAGTTCCTGAAGCCCAGTGTCAGGTATTGCGCACACCATAGATGCCCAAGGTTTGCACAAATGTCAGGACAAGATTCAGGCTGTATTGATGGCACCACAACCACAAAATGTTTCACAGCTTAGATCCTTCCTGGGGTTTGTGAATTATTATAATAAGTTTCTTCCAAACCTGGCAACTGTGCTATATCCACTCAATGAGCTATTACAAGCTGGAAAACAGTGGAAATGGTCCAAAGAATGTGAAAATTCATTCCAAGATGCAAAGAGACTGGTGACATCTGACACAGTCCTAACCCACTTTAATTCGTCCCTTCCAATCAAGCTGGCTTGTGATGCTTCTCCATACGGCATTGGAGCAGTGATGTCTCATGTTATGGAAGATGGCAGTGAGAGGCCTATAGCTTTTGCATCACGCTCATTGTCTGCAGCTGAGAAGAATTATGCCCAAATCGATAGGGAGGCATTGAGTCTAGTGTGGGGTGTAAAAAGGTTCAACCAGTATCTTTTTGGTAGGGAATTCATCCTTGTCACAGACCACCAACCGCTAACCTCAATTTTCAGCCCGCAGAAAGGAGTTCCTGCCACAGCTGCTGCCCGAATGCAGCGCTGGGCATTGTTTTTAGGTGGACACAGGTACAAGATTGAGTACAAACGTACAGCCTGCCATGCAAATGCAGATGGGTTGTCGCGACTGCCACTGGAGGCTGAAAAAGATGAGTTTGGAGATGAGGAAACAATAGATATGATCTCCATCAGCCAGATTGAAAGTCTGCCCGTCACGGCAGACATGGTGAAAACAGAAACAAAACATGACAAGGTCCTGTCTCAGGTGTATGCTGCCACACTGAATGGCTGGACAGCCCAGCACAAATCCCTGCTGGCTGCATATTACTCGAGACGTGATGAAATTGCCTTAAATGCTGGATGTGTGATGTGGGGGTTAAGAACTATTGTACCCACTAAACTAAGACACAGAGTATTAAAAGAGCTTCACAAGGGACATCTAGGTGTGGTGAAAATGAAGGCACTTGCCAGAAGTTTTGTGTGGTGGCCAGGCATTGATGAAGACATCGAGAAAATAGCGCAGCAATGTAGTGGCTGCCAGATGGTTCAGAATGATCCAGAACGTGCACCACTTCATCCATGGGAATGGCCTACATTACCATGGCAGCGGCTTCATATCGACTTTGCAGGACCATTCATGGGGACAACTTTCCTGGTGGTAGTCGATGCTCTAAATGGCCAGAGGTTTTCATTATGAGCTCCACCACTACTTCTCACACTATTGAAGTACTAAGGAATTTATTTGCTAGAACTGGAGTTCCACAACAACTGGTGAGTGACAACGGACCCCAGTTCACAGCAACAGATTTTCAGATTTTCCTCCACAAAAAGGAGCAATCTCTGGTGACATTTTTTTGAATCAAACAAATGGCAATAAATAAATTGATTAATTGCATCTATTTGAAGGATAAGAAATAAAACTAACATATTTTCCCCAGCACCCTGTAGTACCCAAGAACTTTACCGAGGGTAGTATGTAAATATTTTGACTTTGGATAAAAGAATCAGTGGCATCATTAATGACAGGACACTGCCTGGCTCAGTTCAGTGACCACGTAGCAATTTTTCGAAGCTAGTGGCATAGAATGTAATATTAATGGTAAAACTAGCTGAATTACATTGATACATAGACTTCTGAATTGAAAACATATGCAGCAATGGAAACTTTTCACTCTAAAAGTGCTAAATGACAAATAACATTCTCCAGGGGAAAGTTGGAATTCAATAATTTTACCATTTCTAAAAGTGTCCCAAAAGTAAAATTTGTGTTTGTGATCCAAAGTTAACTTGTCATTTGTGTAAATACTCTGAAAATCTAAAGATGTTTTTACATTATACTATTAATGACGCTCACTCAAATTGGATGGAAATCCTGGCAGGATTCTCAAGGAATGTCTTAACTTCTATTTGTATGTCACCTTTAAATGTCTTCATGGTTTTAAACCTGCTCTTTTTTGTGTTGCCAAGTGATCTGAATTCTACCAATCCAAGGAGGATGGATAATGTTATAAATAATTGCTACCAGGGTATATACACATTAAACAATGCTAAGGGCCCAGGCCAGAATAACAATCCTACTTTAGTCTAAGGTTTAAAATGCTAACCACTAAATCAGAATACTACCAAACAGACTTTCACAAAAAGACACGCAACAACAAAGAGAGTTTTTTGTGTATAATATTCACAATCTCAGATACCAGGAGTACATGACACTGACCTTTATACCATCATGTGACTACTGTTATGTGTCATGCACTTCCAGTACCTGAGCTAAACTATGTTCCAGAAATGGCAACAAAATGTCAAAATATAGTAAAAGCAATATGGAATTCTGTAAGATATGAAAGAATTTAAATAATAAAGCTATTGACCATAACACAAATGTATTATAGCCAATAGATTCACCAAGGGCTGGCTCTAGTATTTTTGCTGACCATTCCCAATCATATGACCTTATGAACTGATACATATATTCACATTCACATTTGTTAAGGAAAACTAGCAGTTCACTACAGATATTCAGTAAGTTAATTTAAATTACACTTAGTATTTTAGTACTGGGTATATTTTATTTGTAAAATGTGTACACAAGTATTACCTAAATATGACATTTTATAACCTTAATAAATGTGTGCTTGATGGTTGCTTTTTTAACAAGAATACCATTTTTAAAAGTATTTATATATAAAAGACCATTACAATTGCAAAAATACAAATCTCTAGAATTTAAGAATGCTTTTTTCTTGACTTTCTCTTTGCAAACTTAAAAAACATTCTTTCAAATCCGCTGTTTCTGTAAACACACTCTTCACTGATAAGTTTGCTGAGAATGATATGAATTATAAGGGAGCACATGCACACATTATTATTATATTTTATTAATACTAGAGGCTTTGCTTGCCAACCCCTGTGTTTGTTTAATCGGATATACAATTTTAAGCTTTTTTTTTTCTTCTTTGGAATCGTTGCTTTAACTGTTGCGGGACCACAGAATCTCATAGCGTATGGTCCATAATTGTTTAAATCTACGTTTTGTGCATTGAATGATGGGAAGGCGAAAAGACTTTGTTTTGTTCTCTTTGCCTTTTATTTCTGACATCATGCTATTTTTTCAATTACACCTGGTTCTGATGATTAATTACCTTTTGTTTGCGCTAATGCGATCTTTACTATCTTTTGTTTTGATACTGTAGTGACTGACGTAATAAAGTGTCACAAAAGTTCCACTTGAACAGTCGCCGAGTTCGTAACCCCAAACACAACTTTCTAGCACCCTCAACACCCCAGGGGCTCACACCCCCATACCGCATCAATCAATACCTCATTATCAGTCTTCCGTGCTGTACTCTGCCCTCCCTTAATCGGACGTAACAGTCGCTTAAAACAAAAAAGGCTTGAACTTGGCTGGGACGCTACAATACTTTCGAATTTTACTGCTTTTAAAGCTTCATTAAAAACAATACTTTGCTGTTATATATCAGTATAAGTGTACATTTCAGTTCAGCTATTGATGTCTGATTGTGGGTTGACACCTGGTGATTTGATTGGTAATGCCTTGCACATTTGTTAGTTGTTCAAATAAAGACAAGAAAGAAAAAGGCACGCGCTGTCTGCTCGTCCGTTCTTCTCAAATGAAGGTGAACTGTATTATTAATACATGACAGTGGCGACGAGATCAAGCAGTTAATTTTGAGCACTGTGACACTGAATAACAGCAGCGAGAACCGCACCGAGTAAGCGGAAAAGCAAGGACCCGACGCGTTAGTGCAACGTGAGTACGATAAATTGCAAACATGTCGTACATCGGAAAGATAGATATTTTTGATAGTTCCACGGAAGATTGGAATATGTATGTTGAAAGGCTGCAACAGTATTTCGCTGCAAATGATATTCCAGCTGAAAAACACGTTCCTGTGCTACTGAGTGCCATGGGAGGGAAAGCTTACGGCCTCCTCCGTAGTTTAACTGCCCCAGACAAACCCGCTGAGAAAAGTTTTAACGACTTAGTCCGTGTAATGCGGGATCATTTGTCACCAAAGCCATTACTGATCGCGGAACGTTTCAGATTCCATAAGCGTAATCAGAACGAGGGAGAGACAATTGCGGCTTATGTGGCAGAACTGAAAAAGTTATCAGAATATTGTCAGTTTGGTGACGGGCTAAACGATGCATTGCGTGATCGTTTGGTTTGTGGAATCCTTCAAGAGGGAATCCAGAAGAGGCTGTTAACTGAGGCAGATTTGACATTTAAACGAGCAGTAGAAATTGCTATTTCAATGGAAACTGCAGCTAAAGATGCACTTGAACTACAAAGAGGAGTGAATACGAGCAGCGTAAATAAAATGGCGGCAGCCAAGATAAACAAAGTACATAAACGGCCCTGTTATCGCTGTGGGCGCGACTCCCATCTTCCCTCACAGTGCCGATTTAAAATGAAGAGTGCAGACAGTGCCACAAACGGGCCATATTCAAAGAGTTTGTCGTAGTGGAAAGGCAAAGTTTAGTGCGGAACACAAAATGCATCACAGCGACAAGAAAAATGTGCATAATGTTGCAGAAGTCTCTGACATTGATAGTGAAGATGCATTAGCAAGTCTGGAATTATTTAGCCTTAGTGGAAAAGACAAGCAGGCAATCTGGCTCACCCCCAAGATAGATGGCCAGGTGGTAAAAATGGAATTGGACACTGGCTCAGCTGTTTCAGTTATGTCACTGAAAGATTACAAGGTGTATTTCAAGAAGGAGAAGCTGAACCCTCTTCTGTTCTTCTCAGAACATACACAGGTGAAAAGGTTATGCCTATTGGAGTGCTGCATGTGACAGTAGAGTATAATGGAAGAAAAGAGGTACTTGATTTACACATAATACAAAATGGAGGTGCACCATTATGGGGCCGTGAGTGGTTAAGAAAGTTGGGAGTTGACTGGAGAGAGATTAAAAGCCTCCGTGTTTTGCCTGTTGTGCAACAGACTACAGAAAAGAACCTAGAGCTGATATTAAGAAAAGCCGCCGGTATTTAAGAGTGGCATTGGGACTCTTCAGCACATTAGAGCTAAAATTGTACTTAAGAGTGGTGCGACCTCACGGTTCCACAAGGCACGTCCAGTACCCTATGCCATCCGACCCCTGGTTGAAAAGGAATTGGATAGGTTGGAGTCAAACGGCATACTTTCTAAAGTAGACTGGAGTCCTTGGGCAACCCCAGTTGTCCCAATAATAAAGAGAAATGGTACAGTCAGGCTCTGCGGGGACTTTAAGGTCTCCATTAATCCTGTGCTACAAGCTGAACAGTATCCTCTGCCGAGAATTGAGGACATTTTTGCCAGTTTGTCGGGTGGTCAGCGTTTTTCAAAGTTAGATTTAGCAGATGCATACCTCCAGATGGAAGTAGAGGAAGACTCTAAAGTGTTCCTGACCATTAATACAATAAAGGGTCTTTATCGTTACAACAGGCTGGTGTTTGGGGTAGCCTCTGCCCCAGCTATTTGGCAAAGAGCAATGGATCAGATCCTTCAGTCACTGCCAGGCGTCCAGTGCTATTTAGGCGACATTATTGTCACTGGAGCGACAGATGAAGAGCATTTAGAAAACCTCAAAAAGGTTCTGAAAAGGTTAGAAGAGTATGGACTAAGAGCCAGGCGAGGAAAATGTGAGTTCCTGAAGCCCAGTGTCAGGTATTGCGGGCACACCATAGATGCCCAAGGTTTGCACAAATGTCAGGACAAGATTCAGGCTGTATTGATGGCACCACAACCACAAAATGTTTCACAGCTTAGATCCTTCCTGGGGTTTGTGAATTATTATAATAAGTTTCTTCCAAACCTGGCAACTGTGCTATATCCACTCAATGAGCTATTACAAGCTGGAAAACAGTGGAAATGGTCCAAAGAATGTGAAAATTCATTCCAAGATGCAAAGAGACTGGTGACATCTGACACAGTCCTAACCCACTTTAATTCGTCCCTTCCAATCAAGCTGGCTTGTGATGCTTCTCCATACGGCATTGGAGCAGTGATGTCTCATGTTATGGAAGATGGCAGTGAGAGGCCTATAGCTTTTGCATCACGCTCATTGTCTGCAGCTGAGAAGAATTATGCCCAAATCGATAGGGAGGCATTGAGTCTAGTGTGGGGTGTAAAAGGTTCAACCAGTATCTTTTTGGTAGGAATTCATCCTTGTCACAGACCACCAACCGCTAACCTCAATTTTCAGCCCGCAGAAAGGAGTTCCTGCCACAGCTGCTGCCCGAATGCAGCGCTGGGCATTGTTTTTAGGTGGACACAGGTACAAGATTGAGTACAAACGTACAGCCTGCCATGCAAATGCAGATGGGTTGTCGCGACTGCCACTGGAGGCTGAAAAAGATGAGTTTGGAGATGAGGAAACAATAGATATGATCTCCATCAGCCAGATTGAAAGTCTGCCCGCCACGGCAGACATGGTGAAAACAGAAACAAAACATGACAAGGTCCTGTCTCAGGTGTATGCTGCCACACTGAATGGCTGGACAGCCCAGCACAAATCCCTGCTGGCTGCATATTACTCGAGACGTGATGAAATTGCCTTAAATGCTGGATGTGTGATGTGGGGTTAAGAACTATTGTACCCACTAAACTAAGACACAGAGTATTAAAGAGCTTCACAAGGGACATCTAGGTGTGGTGAAAATGAAGGCACTTGCCAGAAGTTTTGTGTGGTGGCCAGGCATTGATGAAGACATCGAGAAAATAGCGCAGCAATGTAGTGGCTGCCAGATGGTTCAGAATGATCCAGAACGTGCACCACTTCATCCATGGGAATGGCCTACATTACCATGGCAGCGCTTCATATCGACTTTGCAGGACCATTCATGGGGACAACTTTCCTGGTGGTAGTCGACGCATGCTCTAAATGGCCAGAGGTTTTCATTATGAGCTCCACCACTACTTCTCACACTATTGAAGTACTAAGGAATTTATTTGCTAGAACTGGAGTTCCACAACAACTGGTGAGTGACAACGGACCCCAGTTCACAGCAACAGATTTTCAGATTTTCCTCCACAAAAATGGCATACGGCACATTACATCTGCCCCATGGCATCCAGCCACAAATGGCCAGGCAGAGAGGTTTGTGCAAAGTTTGAAACGAGCCCTTCGAGCAATGACAAATGAGAAGCTGACCCTTCAGCAAAAATTGGCCAACTTCTTATTTGCATATCGAATTCCATCCATGCTACAACTAACCAGACTCCAGCTATGTTGTTCTTTGGGCGTCCTCTTCGCTCTAGATTAGACCTGCTGCAACCAAATATTAAGCAGACTGTGCAAGACAGACAAATCAAACAAGGTCATAAAGCAACGGACAAGGTTACACGTAGCTTTGCCATTGGACAATCAGTTCTTGCCAGGAGCTACAGAGGAGATCAGAAATGGGTTCCTGCACTAGTGAAAGAGCAAACTGGTCCCTTGTCATACAAGGTAGAGGCTACTCAAGGTGTCATATGGCGACGTCATGTCGACCAGTTGAGAAAATCAGGGTTGGTTAGAGCTAAAGAGATACCCACACTGCCTGTTGACTCCCCTGCTGTTGCTCCTACAAACTGTCCAGAGCACTTACCATCTCCTCAAGCAGCACAAGTACAGAGCCCATGTGCATTATCTCCATCACCTTCTGCAGAGGCTAACACTGCTGTAACAATTCAAGAAAAATTACCCTGTGAAGAGAGACGTTACCCAATTCGCATACGCAAGCCTCCACAGAGACTAATTGAAAATTAAATGTAAAGATAGAATTCAATGTTTTGATTTCTTCAGAGAAAAAAAAAAAAGGGAATAAGTTAATTACTTCTAATTTTTAGATGGGAGGAATTGTTATATATCAGTATAAGTGTACATTTCAGTTCAGCTATTGATGTCTGATTGTGGGTTGACACCTGGTGATTTGATTGGTAATGCCTTGCACATTTGTTAGTTGTTCAAATAAAGACAAGAAAGAAAAAGGCACGCGCTGTCTGCTCGTCCGTTCTTAATTAATACATGACATTTGCAATTACCTTTTCTTTCATATCGCATTGAATTTTGATTCTATCTTTGGAGACACATTGTGACAACACAACGTATAACTGCCCGTAAGTGAATATTGTTTCTGTTTCTCTAATAAATAATCTGACTTTTTCTAATGTTTGTTCCTGTGATTTGTTAATTGTCATAGAAAAAGCTATTCTCATATATTTGTGGAATATATACATTACCTTTCTTTTCGCCTGTTAAAATTTACATCGCTTCTCCGTGATCATAAATATACACCTGAACGAACTGATATTCTTGGAACTGAAACATGTCGTTGCTTTGACTGGTGCGGGAGCACAGATTCTCATAGAGTATGGTCCGTTATTGTGTAAATCCATGTTTTATAAATTGAATGAAGCAAAGGCGAAAAGACTTTGTTTTCCACTCTTTTACTTTTATTTCTGACCTTGATTTGTCCTGCTATTTTTTCAATTACACCTGGTTATGATAATTAATTACCTTTGTGCTAATGCGATTTCTACTATCTTTTTTTGATACTGTAACGACTGATGTAATAAAGTGTCACAAAAGTTCTACTTGAACAATCGCCGTCTTCGTAACCCCAAACACAACTTTCTAGCACCCGCCCCCCACCGCATCAATCAGTACCTCACTATCAGTCTTCCGTGCTGTATTCCACCCTCCATCAATCGGACCTAACAGTGACTTAAAACAAAAAAGGCTTCAACTTGGCTGGGACACTACAATACTTTCGAATTTTACTGCTTTCATATTCTGTACCTTTCTCTGCATGTTTATTGTGCCATCGTTTGTTTGAGCCTTTATAATTCCACTGCTTTCATAATCTTTTATTTGCCTTTTTTCTCTCCCAAAGGTCTCTTTTCTCCGCGCTGCTCTTTCTTCTTTGCTGAGAGCACAAGATCTGTGTGTGCTACCACTGGCAGTGCTCTTATTTGATAAGAAGGGTGTCTTTCAAGAATCTCATGTTCCACATTCCCATTAGACGGCCCTGGGACAATCTCTTGGCACCAAGTCTCATGTTTATGGTCCCCGTGAGACGCTCCATGGCCATTCTTTTTTGTCTTGCGTGTCCTTTAAATGTCTTCCGAGAAGATCATGTATCTTCGCCCTGGAAATTTCCTTTCCAGGATTTTTTTTATATATAGAGAGATTATTTTTGTTAGTATCTACAACAGGGCATTTCCTTCTTTCTAAAACTACACTTTCAAAAGATATTTTTTTCAAATAAGGAAGAAAGAAGTTTAGAAGAAGTTTATACTCACTAATCATGGCATCATAGAATCATGTAAGTAAGTAAGGTTCTCCTGATTTATACACGGGTCTTTCCCTGAATCGCTCCCACAGTTTAAATACATAAAGGTTAGGTAGACTGGTGATGTTAAATTAGCCCTATAGTCAATGTTTGTGTGTGTGTTCACCTATCAATTGGCTGGAACCCTGATATGTGATGGGATAAGCTGCAGCTGCCGTAAAGATTGAAAGACAGCCAGATAGCTAGACAGACAGACAGATAGATAGATTCAAGTTAATACTAAGTGTAACAATGCATGTTAGTAGCTGTAGGGAACACCACCAAAAGAACAAATGTGACGCTATGACCGAGACAAGTTGATCCTCACTTTGTGTTGTCCCCACTACATGTGCTATTGAGAAGATCACCTATTCATCTCCATAGCACTCCTGTCAGCTTGTGGGCACCTCATCGCAATCCCTTTTTCCATAAGTGAATTGTCAGTGCGACTTTCCCTGCACCTGGAAATGGTGGTCCACGGGTGTTCTTAAGGTGGGGAAAAGGTTTGTCTTGCTTTGTGAGACATTAACCTTAGACTTACATCATGAAAACTTGCTCTATGACATATTGGTCCATACTTTATTGTTAAAAAGGTAATTAGGTTAGATTTCCACAATTATTATAGAATACACCAAATTTTACATATTCTGCTGAAGTCAATCTACGCCTCTGCATTATGCCACTCTTGTAATTGTGGATGGAGTACAAGAATTAGAGATCCAGAGGATCTTAGATTCCAGGCATTGCGGTACTAAAGTTTATTGTTTTGTTCACTGGAACAGGCCACAGGAGTCATTCTGGGTACCTGCCTGTGATGTTCATGCTGTCAGCTTGAGTGTGTTCGGAAGGTGTCAATTTGAGTTTTGATATCTAGAATTTTTTTTCTTTTTTTGTCATGTGTTTTATTTAATTTTTGCAGTGTTATTTAATTTTAACATTATGGCACTATTTCTTGCTTGTTGCATGTCATGTGACCAGCTGCATCAGTGGTTTTTAAGATTATTGCACCATAATTGCAATGTCCTAATTTTAAAATAAACACATTAAAATTTAAACTTTGGATCTGGTGATTTCATCTGTTTGGCTTTGCTTTCTGACCTCATCTTTGATTAATCTCTCTTCATTTTGTTCCCATCTCTTTCTTTCCTTCCATCTCTTTTTCCTTCTAACCTACTCATGCTACTTTAATACAATTGTGTGTGGGTTAATTACCATCCACAGAATGTCATTGAGAAAGCCATCTGAAGCGATCATGCATTCATGTTCAAACACCACCAGCCAATTTCCACTCTGGGGCCACATGACTTTACAGCCACATGCACTCACACGCATGGACTCACCGCCACCACAGACACCTAATGTACTTAACCGCAATTCTTATTTCAAAGAACAATATTTCACAGAAAAGACAGATATTTCTAGGACTAGATGTGTTAATTCTCAATATATGACTATGATGAGTATCAATTTACATAGCATTTATGATTGTTTTTCGCTTTATTTATATACAGTATATTGCAGCTATTATTATTTTTTTCTCTTACTTGCCAATAAGCTGTTCACATGTCTTCTTTGCCAGAACTGTAGTTTCTGCCATTCCTCCGTAACTTAGTTTAATATCCTTCACAATTGTAGTGCTCTCATGAAATATTGCATTCATGCCACATGTAACAATAGCAATATCATCATCACGTCGTTGAGCCTGCTTAAATGCTGCAATGTACTGTCCCTTTAACAAAAAACAAATTGTTTTCAGTTTTCAAATCCTGTTTAGATTATTGTTACTGCTAAAGAATGAACTGCATTGATAAATGTAGCAAATTAGTTTCTTACTGTGTGTACTGGTGTACTTTCTTTATTATTCCAGGACATACCTTGGTTACACTATTAAAGAGCAACATGTACAAAAATCTCCTTTCAACCAATAATTTCTGAAAATGTTTTTTTTTTTTTTTAAATTATATTTTAATTTAGGTGTTCTTTAAAGGTTTTCGTGCCATTCCCATAAAGAAGTGGGTATAGCATTGCAGGATTAAGAACTCCTTCAATTGATTGGAGTGCTGGACTGGATTGAAAAAGTAATATAAAGAAATGAGAAAAAGAAAGGACACATTAGTGAACCAAATAACATAACTTATTAGGGACATTAGATATTATTAATAAGAAAAAATATCACTATATGAAAATAATTAATTCCTATTAATATTTAAAGTATTATTGGGGAAAATGCTAATTACAGAAGTATACATAATCTTTAAAGTGGTTGTCCAAATAACTAGGTACATACAGGTGCAGTACTGTGTGAAAGATATAAAATACAATACTATATATTTGATTCACCTTTGGACAACAGATTTATAATTTTTAAATAAAGATTGACCACTGCCACACAGCCTAGAATTTTTCATAATTAAAAATGGATATAGAATGTGACAAAGTTGAAAACAGAATACTTTCAATTCCAAATACTGTGTAGGTTAACCCAGCAATTTTTTAAGTTTGACAACTAAAGTTTTATGGTTGGTGGTTATTCAGTACATACACTACTGGTTGATGTATATTTCCCAAAACATGTTTGCAACAGCAATGATTACATTAAACAGGTGTATCTTGTAGTCATCAAGAACATCTTTAATAAACATAAGACCATGCTACCTCTGGTTTATTTTATGGGCGGGAGAGGGTTGCGTACAAAACACTGATATCATAACCATGCCAAAATTAAGTCTATTGGTCTGGTCAAACTTTTTCTACAGGGTAAAATCAAAAATTAAAGGAAACAATGATTTATTAACAAGAAAATATAACATTAATGATTTCTTTTAAATTTGTGATTTTAAAAACCTTTCTTCTATTTTTATATGAAGAACTATTATGAGGCTTATTCATTTTTATTTTATTTTAACTTAAAAAAATTACAGTAAAAAAGGCAACTGTAATTAAATAAAACTGTATGATTAAATAAATTAAGGTTACATTATTCTAAAATATACACTTAAGCTAATAATGTTACAACAGCTCAGTTGCGCTTTAATAAGGTGATGTCAACACGTCAGCATCTGTTGATGCACAAAGGCACTACTGCAACAAGAAAGTGTCCACGGAAACAGAGAATTTTCTTCTGCACAGTATACTGTAAAAAGATATGTAGTGTTCCACTAAAATATTCTCTTGTTCATTTTTTAATATATATCAAAGTAACTTGTATGTTTAAAAAAATAAAATACAAATTATGATATTTATTGTATAAGCTTTTCTGATACAACTCACCTTTCTACTATATGGGATTTCAATTGACAGCAAAATTTCATTAGGCTTTAATATGGTCTTTCGGTACCCAGTAAAAAACTTGTCATGCATCCTGACTTCCCTTTTGCCATCTGCAAAAAATATATACTTTACTAATTACAATAAATTTACTATGAACTTATCAAACACAGATTCATAAACCAACAACAAGATGGAAATGAATTTTATGTATTTAACACTGCTACAATAGGGCACAGAATTAATATCATTACAGGAAAGTGCAGCTGTTACACTCAAGCTAAGATATTTATGGTAATAAAAATGAAGCCTTTCAGGACTAGAGCTGGCCTTCCCATACCTTTTCATAGTAACCCTCTTAAGCTGATACTGACCAAAAATCAGTTTAGTTTTGGTGTCAATACTTACCTAACTCCAGGATTTTTTTAAATGGGTAGAGGGTGGGATAAGAGATTAGAGTTATAAGTGGTTGCCTTAAACAACAATATATACTGGGGCTGCAAGACAGCCACCTAACTCCATGCAGAATTGATAACATGGAGAAACACATTTTTCCCTGAAAAATATTTGGTGGTCATGACAGATAGCTTCAAGCTGAATATGAATAGTTCAGATTGACTGTATCACACAGGAATTTGAAAAAAATATTACATTTTATTGCATTTTTGCATGTCTAATGATGTTGACACATTGCATTAGTTTAATTGAGCTAAAAATGTTTTACTGTAGCATTTAATATTCGCATTTCAGAGTCCAACAGCATTGCCGGATTCCACTTTCCCTGATACCACTTTTCTTCACTGAACTGCCCTGGTAAGACCTTTCACCATGTTTGTCACTGACTGCACCAAGATTAGCAGGGAAGAAGTCCAAGTGTGAAAGCAGAAAATTAATTTTCAGTGACATATTGCACTTCATGGTTTTGTATGTTTGAAGAATATTTCAACCAGGTGTAAATACTTTGGCACTCTGTAATTGCTAAGAAAATTCTCAGTTACACCCTTGAATGCCTTCTGTGGCGATTTCCTCCAGCCAGACTAGTTGATTTTGTTGTCCTTGATATCATGTCTATTTTGTGGACCAACAAAAATGTCATCCTTAATCTTGACATAGTGTATTCATGGAAACATCTGTCTTAAGAATCCAAATCCTTAGCCTTCCTTGTTCATTGCTTTCACTGAATTTTTTATAGGTCCAAGTTTTCTTTCAAGAGGAGGCAAAAATATCTGTGTTGAGTCAACAAGTGGTTTACAGTCATATGAAAAAAATTGGGAACCCCTCTCAGCCTGCATGATAATTTACTCTACTTTCAACAAAAAAGATAACAGTGGTATGTCTTTGATTTCCTAGGAACATCTGAGTACTGGGATGTTTTCTGAACAAAGATTTTTAGTGAAGCAGTATTTAGTTATATAAAATTAAATCAAATGTGAAAAACTGCCTGTGCATAAATGTGGGTCCCCTTGTAATTTTGCTGATTTGAATGCATGGAACTGCTCAATACTGATTACGTTCAACACCAGATTGGTTGGATTAACTTATTAAGCCTTGAACATCATAGACAGGTGTGTCCAATCATGAGAAAGGGTATTTAAGGTGGTCAATTCTGTATGGACATTGTAGTTCCAGTAAGAACAGTATGCTGCTATGCTAACAAGAAGCCATGGATTACAAGTGACATCAAGGGCCTTTTGAACCAGAAAAAAGGGCTTTTAAAGGCGGTGATCAGCATGAGCTCAAGCGCATACAGAAGGAACTCCAAGTCCAACTCAGGGCAGCAAAGTAGCAGTACAAGAGAAACCTGGAGCAGAAGTTGCAGAATAAAAGCATGAAGGAAGTGTGGGATGGGATGAAGATCATCACTGGCTACAGCTTGAAGCGGGGTGCCACCACTGAGAGAGACATGGAGAGAGCAAACCTGATGAACAACTTCTTTAAGAGGTTTGACCACCCTAACCCAGTCTCACCTCAGAGTACATGGAGTGCATTCTCCACCCATCCTTCTGCTGATACCAGCATAGGAGAGAGTTCCCCCCCACCCACAATTATAGCAGCCTAGGTAAGCAGAAAGCTGAGGAGACTTCGTGCCAGCACAGCAGTGGGTCTAGATGGAGTATCACCATGACTGTTGAAGGCCTGTAGGTTGGAGCTGGGGAGTCCTCTACAGCGCATCTTCAACCTGAGCGTGGAACAGGGGAGAGTCCCGAGGCATTGGAAAACACCTTACACCACCCCAGACCCAAAGGTATCACATCCTGGGGCCTCATTAATAACGCCGTGTGTAGAATTCATACTATAACATGGTGTAAGCACAAAAGCGGAAATGTGCTTACACACAAAAAAAATTCAGATACATAAATCTGTGCGTTCGCCCACTTCCACGTTCATCCACTACATAAATCCCAGCCATTGTGAAAAGTAACACACGTGTACGCACCTGCTGCCACACCCCAACTCCTCCCAGAATTACGCCTCTTTGAATATGCAAATCAGTATAAATAGCCCTTAAGCTCAGCGTTCTGTGAAAAGGCAATGGCAAAAGCACGGGAAGGGTAATAGAAGTTCAGCGAATACCGAGTGGAGGCAAGGAAAAACGTACTACTATTTGTTGGTTTAAGCAGTAGTATGAACAACAAAAGGAAGTTGATCGAGTGACATAGAGTGTCGGAGAAACTCGAAAGTGCCCGAAATAAAAAAGAAGTTGTCAGATATCAAAGTCGCCCACCATTTGAGTGTCATATGAAAGCTTATTAGGGTACAGAGAAAAAAAACAGGCACACAGTGGGGAAAAAAGCACAAAATGTCAACTTTAATCTCAAAATTTTAAAGTTTATTTTGTCATTAAAGTAGAACATCATAAACTTCATCTTAAAATCGTTTCATTTACTAGTTTCTCAGATCCCATAACTAAAGTAGCATGTTAAATGCTTTGTTTTGTATTTGATCTTCTATGTACTCTATGTGTGAATCACTACGTGCTTCCGGGCTTTCTCTTCCTCCGAGAGGACACAGAATCCATTACATTCATAATATTACAGCTCTCTGAATAATTAAAATACTGAGATGTATACTTGATATCATTTATATGATAATAGGAGTTAAAGCATGTTATTAAACATGGGAACACAGTGGCGCAGTGATTGTGCGTGACCTTCGATGAAATCATTTATTGCAGCAGTACTCTCTCTTTCAAAAGTACTAACAACCAATTCCTGTCCTTACTTTTCTTTCTCCAAATACCCAATCGCCACACAATCAGCCCTGTAATAAACATTAAACCATTTGTAAGCTTAGAACGTCGATTCTTCAAAACTTATAAGGAACATTGAAATATCTTCGTAGTACATGTTTAGTTATTCTACCCTTACAGTGTCATGCCAGTCCCAGCAAGCATACAGCATGAGGCAGGAACAATCTGTGAACTAGCGCAGCGACACCATGTCCTCACATGTTTAGTTATTAACAATGTAGGTTATTTAAATTAAGTTTAAGTTTTATCTGTATGATATAATAAACATATTTTGCTGCATTTCATCTTAAAAATGATATTGTCATCATATGTAAATACACGCTTTATAAAGTGGCTCAGGTTGTGCAATATTATAACTGTAGTGCAAGTTTACAGTAGGATGATTACATTTATAAGTACAAACAGTTCTACAAGGAGCACTTGATGGACTGATTGAGTACGTTTATAGTTCTTGGGATGAAACTTTTTCTGAACCGCAAGGTCCGTACAGGAAAGGTTTTGAAGCGTTTGCCGTGTGAGAGCAGTTCAAATAGGCAGCATGGCTGAGGCAGCGTGTGCTTGATACTGTATACCGATAATTCTCTTTCTGATCAGCTGCTCCAAGTGGTGCAGTGACAGTAATATGGAAAAAGATGATCTTCTGTGGCAACCTGTAATGGGAGCAGCTGAAAGAAGACAAAGAAGGTGCAGTGAGAGTAACAATGCTAAAGCAACTATGGTATTTAGAATAGTTTGGCCATTCCATGGACCATTAAATTGTTACAGGTTAATTATAATCAGGTTCATTAAACTAATAAACAATAATTTCAGTGTATTTATAAAGCCACGTCAGTGATGTGGATTTAAAAAAGAAAGGGTAACCACACATGAACAGTAGCACTGCTCTAACACTGGGTGCCACCAGTCTGCAAAACCGAGCACAGAACTTGTGTATGCCAGGGTATGAGCTACCGTGGAAATGTGTGTGGCTTTATGCCAAGTTTAGGTTTTATACATTGCAATTTGAACATGGAAACAGGCTTACGCAACATGTTTGTGCGTACGCACCGTTTATACATGAGGCACCTGGTGAGCTGAATGACTTCCAACCTGTCGCTCTGACGTCACATGTGATGAAGACCATGGAGCAGCTGCTGCTTCACCACCTGAGGCCACAGGTCTGCCATGCCCTCAACCCTCTGCAGTTCACATACCAGGAGAAGATGTGAGCAGAGGATGCCATTATCTCTATGCTACACCGATCCCTCTCCCACTTGGACAGAGGCAGTGGTGCAGTAAGAATTATGTTTCTGGACTTCTCTAGCACCTTCAACACCATCCAACCTCGGCTCCTTAGTGACAAGCTGACAGAGATGGGAGTAGATTCATACCTGGTGGCATGGACTGTGGACTATCTTACAGACAGACCTCAGTATGTGTGTCTCGGGAACTGCAGGTCTGACATTGTGGTCAGCAGCACAGGAGCACTGCAGGGGACTGTGCTTTCTCCGGTCCTGTTCAGACTATATACATCGTCCTTCCTATAAAACGTGGAGTCTTGCCACATGCAAAAGTTCACTGACGACACTGCTATCATGGGCTGCATCAGGAATGGGCAGGAGGAGGAGTATAGGAACCTAATCAAGGACTTTGTTAAATGGTGCAATTTAAACCACCTACACCTGAATACCAGCAGAACCAATGAGCTGGTGGTGGATTTTAGGAGGCCCAGGCCCCTCATGGACCCCGTGATCATCAGAGGTGACTGTGCGCAGAGGGTACAGACCTATAAATACCTGGGAGTGCAGCTGAATGATAAACTGGACTTGACTGCCAATACTGATGCTCTGTGCAAGAGAGAACAGGGCCGGCTATAATTCTTTAGAAGGCTGGTGTCTTCAACATCTGCAAAAAGATGCTGTAGATGTTCTATCAGACAGTTGTGCAAGCGCCCTCTTCTACGTGGTGGTGTGCTGGGGAGGCAGCATAAAGAAAAGGAAGGCCTCACGCCTGGACAAACTGGTCAGGAAGGCAGGCTCTGCTGTAGGCACAGAGCTGGACAGTTTGACATCTGTGGCGAAGCGACGGACACTGAGCAAGCTCCTGTCAATCATGGAAAATCCACTGCATCCACTGAACAATATCATCTCCAGACAGAGGAGTAGCTTCAGCAACAGACTGCTGTCACTCTCCTGCTCCACTAACAGACTGAGATTGTTCCTTCCCCACACTATGAGACTCTTCAATTTCACCCGGGGAGGTAAACATTAACACTTGTGATGGATGGCCGGCCGTTTATCCCGGCTAATACCCCCAAGCCACCAGGTGGAGCCCTCCTTGCAGTATGGAGGTCCCCAGAAGACCAGCAGGGCATCATGAACAATGGAATTTTTATGCACAGCCCTGCTGGATGCCATGGGGGCCACTAGGGGACACTGCAGGAAGGAATAATGGATATTTTCCCTATGCCCCGGAAGCACACATGGACAAGAGGAATGATGTGCTTCCGGGGTGAAGAAAAGAACTTGTACCTGACCTGGAAGTGATTGAGAGTCACATGGACTGGGGATTAGGAACACTTCCGGGTCAGGAGATATAAAAGGACTGTGGGAGGATTGTGTTTGTGATTTAGTATTGTGTGTTTATGAGTATTGTGGAGGAGAGGGTGCTTTGTGCACTGTGGAAGTTTAATAAAGTCAATTTGTGGACTTTTACCTGGTGTTTGGAGTCGTGGACAGGGGTTCAAGGGAGCGAGAGCGCCCCCTATCTACCACACACTATACAAGATTATAGACTGTTATACCTGCCTTGCAGTCTCCACCTTGCATTTTTTAACTTGCATTGTGTTTTTATCACTCTTTAATTAATATTGTTTTTATCAGTATGCTGCTGCTGGAGTATGTGAATTTCCCCTTGGGGATTAATAAAGTATCTATCTATATATCTATCAGTTGCAAGTTGTGCTTCCCTTTGATTCTCCTCTGAAGAGTGACAGCATTGGATCCTCAAAGCAACTCTCAAAAGATCTGAAAACAAAGATTGTTTAGTATGGTTTAGGGGAAGGCTACGAAAAAAAGCTATCTCAGATGTTTAAACTGTCAGTTTCAACTGTAAGGAATGTAATCAGGAAATGGAAGGCCACAGGCACAGTTGCTGTTAAACCCAGGTCTGGCAGGCCAAGAAAAATACAGGAGCAGCATATGTGAACGATTGTGAGAATGGTTACAGACAACCCACAGATCACCTCCAAAGACCTACAAGAACATCTTACTGCAGATGGTGTATCTGTACATTGTTCTACAATTCAGCACAATTTGCACAAAGAACATCTGTATGGCAGGGTGATGAGAAAGAAGCCTTTTCTATACTCATGCCACAAACAGAGTCGCTTGTTGTATGCAAATGCTCATTTAGACAAGCCAGATTTATTTTGGAACAAAGTGCTTTGGAATGATGAGACAAAAATGGAGTTATTTGGTCATACCAAAAAGTGCTTTGCATGGCGGAAGAAGAACACCGCATTCCACGAAAAACACCTGCTACCTACTGTCAAATTTGGTGGAGGTTCCATCATGCTGTGTGGCTAGTTCAGGGACTGGGGCCCTTGATAAAGTCGAGGGTCGGATGAATTTAACCTAATATCAACAAATTCTTCAGGATAATGTTCAAGCATCAGTCACTAAGTTGAAGTTATGCAGGGGTTGGATATTCCAACAAGACAATGACCCAAAAAACATTTTGAAATCTACAAAACGCATTCATGCAGAGGGAGAAGTACAATGTTCTGGAATGGCCGCCACAGTCCCCTGACCTGAATATCATTGAAAATCTATGGGAGGATTTGAAGCAGGCTGTCCATGCTCAGCAGCCATCAAATTTAACTGAACTGGAGAGATTTTGCATGGAGGAATGGTCAAAAATACCTCCATCCAGAATCCAGACACTCGTCAAAGGCTATAGGAGGTGTCTAGAGGCTGTTATATTTGCAAAAGCAGGCTCAACTAAGTATTGATGTAGTATCTCTTTTGGGGTGCCCAAATTTATGCAACTGTCTAATTTTGCTATACCATACCATACCATTTTATTTGTTGAGCGCTTAAAAGCACAGCATTACAACTGACCGAAGCGCTGTACAGTTAAAAAAGAAGCAGGACTAAAAACAAAATATTAAAAACAAACATTAAGAGAGAATTAAAACAGAGATACTAAAAACAGGTCAGAGGACCCAATAAAATTGAGAAATACGAAGAAGCAAGTGGAAATGAAACAGGTTAAGAATTAAAAGCCAATGTGAAGAAGTGTGTTTTTAGGCATGATTTAAATGTGGCGACTGAGGCGGCTTGCCTAACCACTAAGGGTAGGGAGTTCCAGAGCCTGGGTGCACAGACGGAAAAAGCCCTTTCACCACAAGCTTTAAAATGTGCCTTGGGAACGGTTAGGAGCAGCTGATCTGCGGATCTAAGAACACGAAGAGGATTGTGACGATGGAGCAAGACACTCAAATAGGCAGGGGCTAGACCGTTTAGTGCCTTATAGGTTCAGAGGAGTATCTTAAAATCGATTATGAATCTAATCGGCAGCCAGTGTAGGGTTTTTAAAATTGGTGTAATGTGTTGGCTTCTGCTACTTCCAGTTAGAAGCCTTGCAGCCGCATTCTGAGCCAGTTGGAGTCTAGAAAGAGTGGCTTTACTGATACCATAAAGGCAGGAATTTGAGTAGTCGAGCCGGGACGTAATGAATGCATGGATTACTGATTCCAGGAGGTGGTTAGACAGAATAGGCTTGAGTTTGGTGATTCGCCTGAGATGGAAAAAGCAGGATTTTACTGTGCTGTTGACTTGAGCATCCATTTTCAGGACCGTATCCATTTTGATTCCAAGATTGGAGACAGACGAAGTTACTGAAATGGGAAGAGAGTCGAGGCCAAGGGGTGGGGTCCGTTTGCAGTCGGGACTAAAAACAATGACCTCGGTTTTTGAATTGTTCAGGTGAAGAAAGTTTACAGCCAGCCAGTCCTTAATGTCAGAGAGGCAGTCGAGAAGAGGTTTGGTGGAGTCAGTTGGCTTGAGGGAGGATTAAATTTGGCAGTCGTCAGCATATAGGTGATATGAAATTGCATGTTTTCTAAAAATTGCACCTAAAGGCAGGATATAGATTGAAAAAAGTAGTGGCCCTAAAATGGAACCCTGGGGGACCCCACATGGGAGTAGGACTGGTTCAGATGAAAAATCGTATAGCATGACTCTGAGAGTCCTGTTACAGAAATATGACCTGAACCAGTCGACGGCTAAGCCAGATACACCAGCCCAGGATTCGAGTCGGGAGATCAAGATATCGTGATCGATTGTGTCGAAGGCGGCAGATAAGTCGAGAAGAACCATAATCACGTGGAGTCCAGAGTCCAATGCCAAAAGGACGACATTTAGGACACGTAAATGCGCAGTTTCTGTGCTGTGTTGGGGCCTAAAGCCTGACTGAAAAAGGTCCATTACCTGATGGTCCTGTAGGTGATGAGTTAATTTCTCATAAACTACTTTTTCGAGTACTTTTGACAAGAAAGGTAGTTTTAGAGATTGGGCGAAGATTAGAGAGAACGGCAGGGTCAAGATCAGGTTTTTTCACGATTGGATGTACAACTGCGTGTTTGAAAGCACGAGGAACTATAGCCGAGGATAGACTACTAGTTATGATCTTTAGAACATCGTCTCGAATCACAGGAAACACATCTTTCAGCAGTCTGGACGGCACCACATCATTCGGAGAGCCCGAAGGCTTCATTGAGGCGACGATTTTTTCCAGATGGGGGAGCGAAATGGGTTCAAAGCTGGTGAGGGAGCCATGTGTAGGAGCGGCTAAATCAACAGAGCCAGAAGAAGAAATGGGGATCTGGGATCTAATGTTCGTGACCTTATCCAGAAAAAATGTGAGGATCTGATTACAAAGAGCAGTGGAGGCAGAACAGAAAACAGTTGCAGCTGGAGAGAGGACAGCATTTAATGTTTTGTATAAAACACATTGATTGCCAGAGTTTTTTGAGATGATGTCAGCGAAAAAACGGTTCCTTGCACCTCTGACTGCTCTCTGGTATTGGGACCACGCGTCTCTCATGCAGTCGAAGGTAACAGTGAGACCATCTTTCCTCCATTTACGTTCTAGCCGCCTACAGTTTTGCCTGATGGAGCGAGTTTGTTCGTTTAGCCATGGGTCATGCTTGATTTTGGATTGTCTCCGTTTGAGTGGGGCTACAACATCCATCACAGAACAGCAGGAAGTGTAGAAGGTTTGCAATAAAACATCAACATCCGTGGATTCACATGATGTGAAGATTGGTGAAAAAGCAACTGCAAAATCTTCAGCAGCAGAGGGGAGAATGACACGGGTGGGATGGGTAGTGGTGGATTTACCATGCTCAACAGAGATGATGCATATTGCATATTTTCTGTTAATCCAATAAACTTGATGTCACTGAAATACTACTGTTTCCATAAGGCATGTGGGCAGCACGGTGGCGCAGTGGTAGTGCTGCTGCCTTGCAGTTAGGAGATCTGGGTTCGCTTCCCGGGTCCTCCCTGTGTGGAGTTTGCATGTTCTCCCCGTGTCTGTGTGGGTTTCCTCCGGGCTCTCCGGTTTCCTCCCACGGTCCAAAGACATGCAGGTTAGGTGGATTGGTGATTCTAAATTGGCCCTAGTGTGTGTTTGTGTGTGTCCTGCGGTGGGTTGGCACCCTGCCTGGAATTGGTTCCTGCCTTGTGCCCTGTGTTGACTGGGATTGGCTCCAGCAGACCCCTGTGTTTGGATTCAGCGGGTTGGAAAATGGATGGATGGATAAGGCATGTCATATACTGTATTAAAAGGAAGTTGCAACTTTAAAAGCTCAGCCAATGATAAACAAAAATCCAAAGAATTAAGAAGGGTTCCCAAACTTTTTCATATGACTGTATATGACCCACTTTTCTGCTCTTGAACCAAATACTTACAGAATGGCCTAATTCTTTTAACATAATGCAACTATTTAACAGGAGGTTCCCTTCGCAAATGTTTCAACAGGACTTGGCATATCCAAGCTACTTCCCTAATAGCAGTATCACTACTTTTAGATCCTCATTGATGTTCCAGTTTTAGTTGTTGTACTGTATATGCACATTTAAATATGAGAGGATTCCACAAAAATTGGCAAATTTAATAAAAATCCTTCTGTATAAAAGCGGTCGGGATTGTCCTTCCATCCCGTGAGTGCTACGCAGGCGCAGAGTTTCACACACGCCCCGTCCATTTTGCAATGCACGATGGGATTTGTAGTTTCGTTTTTCCAGGTACAAGATGATTTTCTACTCCAGACTGTGCGATATCTTCTTCTTCTTTCTTATCTTATTATATAAAAGCGGTCAGGATTGTCCTTCTGTCCCGTGAGTGGAAAGTGTAGCGGTATTCCTCTTATCACAGACTTACTACTTGCAGCTTGCGGTACGAAGCGACATGATGTGAGCAGAGTTCTGGTGCTCCCATTGTTCCCTTGCTTTTGTGCGCGATGCACTGGAAAAATAGACAAAATTATGTCTCTGGGAATAATTAATGTTGATGGAGTACAAATGCCTCACCGCGTAGTAAATATCAGGGGGGTTCAAAAGGGTGACCTCAATATAGAAAAAAAGTTTAAATTTCATCAAAAAAATAGCAGAAACTATGAGTATTAAAGTAATACCGCTCAAATGCAATATAACCAAATTAATGAGTTTGTATAAAATATCAAATTGATCTACATATTGAATTGCCTTAAGAAGTGGTCAGCTTAAAAGTCGGTCGCCTTAAAAGGCGGGTCAGCCTAGTATATAATACGAAAATTAAAGTGTGATTTTTATGATCAGCAGGCCAAAATCCATAAGATCCATCCAAAAGTGTTTAGGAAGCAAAATCTTTATTATCCATACAGCCTTTGAATTACAGTAGAAACACAGAGGTTTTCATTAATTTTATCTGTGTGATACCATCCACAATAATTACAGTGCCTAATTCACTGCAGTTTCTGTCACTACATGCATTATCAGTCACATGCAGTAATCCAATAAAGTGAACATGGCATCTGAGAAAATTAACAATAAAACTAAATGGTAGTTATTAAAAATGGTTACCAATATCAGTTTTAAAATGAGTAAAATACTTATTTTATTTAGATAACCAATTAAATTTTAGCTAGGAATGTCTCTTACCTTTTGAAACAATGGTCATTTTGCAGTTAGTAGCCATGAATACAGGGTTGAGATCAGAGATTGGGCTGGCTGTCATTACATTTCCTCCTATTGCCTGAAATATCCAGGTAAATATAATCAATTTACAAGAAAACTAATTAAATAATATTTTGCTCTTTTTTTCTTTGCTATTGGTTATTTGAAACAGTTAACATTATGTTTACCATAGTTTTATGGACACTTTCACAATGTAAAATGTAAATGTAAAAAAAAGAAATGCAAATGTATGACATCAGTGAGTTTAGAAAATGGACCAATAAATATTATGTTCTGTATTCTGATAGAACTGAACAGCCTACAATTAAAGTAACTGTAAAGTAATACTGGATAATTTTCACTAATTGATTTATAATGTATATTTGAGTAAGAGTCACATGAACGTAATGTATACATGCAATGTTACCTCTGTAACAAGTTGATTAATGCAAAATGTTAATATTATTAAACTACTTTCAGACTATAAAATTAATGATAACACCCTAAAAATTATGTGAATAAGATTTTCATTATGGTTATGAAATAACAATGAGGTTTATAGTACAAAGATATTAACTTTCTAACCTAGCAGTAGAATGCTACTGTATATTTAAGTTTGGCATTCTATGATATTATTTCTCAAGGATCAGTATGCATATTATGCCTCTTTCCATCTACCTCAATAAAAGAGTCAATGTCTGTGTGTCTGTCAGTGTTTCCATCTAGTTGCTATGTCTCTGTCCTTCCAAAAGATGGAGCACCACAAACGTTTTTAGTAACAACATGCATTGCAGTTGTAATTCCAATAGATACTGTGTCACAAACTGCTTTTATGCATCCCTTACCAAATGGCATATAACAGGGATATATGCACTGTATAGTGCACTGCAAATGTTAATGCCGAGGACTGATGCTGATTACATAGATTTCAGCCCATCTTAGATGGGTAGCATAGCTAATTTGCTATAATCCTGCTGATTGTCCATTACACAAGGCAAAAGCCATTTCCCTTTATAAAAAAGACTACTAGGCTATATCTAGTTTTGTGCATTTCATTTGGTACTTTCATAGTTTTCTTTTATTTGTATTTCTGTAGAATGCAGCACATGTAAAATTTATTGACATTTGCATACCACTTTGGCATTATTGGAGTACTCTGCTCTTAATATAAACACACACACACAATTTGTGAAGGAGGACTCTGTAAATAACATAGGTACAAGTACTTAATATGCTGAAAAATAGGTGATGGGGAGAAAGATGTCCTAATGCAGGGGTTCCCAAATACAAAAACTGATCTTGGTAACTCCTACACCAGTAGATTGTGCAGTGGCAACATGGACAATGCCACTAAATCATGCCATGCTCCAGCATAAACCTGGAACTCCTGGAGTCAAATACTCGAGGTGCAGGCAAAAACTGAGGACAGTGGGGAATGGTGGGTAATATACTGTATTAGGAGTCTTCCAGGTTGACAGCAGGCAACTGGGAGAATCATTAGTTTCTGCTGGGCTCATTACTTTTCTTTTAAATAGATACAGTAGATGACATATGAATTGGTTTGGGCCTTTAAGTAAGAATTATTTTTAGGATTCTAGGGACTACCTAGCTCTGCTGGACGAAACTTTGATGAAATGGGGTTTTCTGAACCTATTTCTTACTCTGGAATGAACTCTGGGCCTTCTCCAGAATTAATTTCTGGACAAAGCCTAAACACTTCTGTTCACTAGACCAGCGAATGTGGAGTTAGAAGAATAGTAAAAGAAAGAAGGAGGAGAAAAGGTGAAAGGACAGTGCAAGGGGTGACTAAGATATGGTGCCTTTCAGAGCCATCCATCAGGTACAACCCATACCTTATTAGATACTTCTTGTACCCTGTTTTAGATAGGTCCAAAGAGGCTTGTAAATTTATTTAATTCCACGTAGATCTGTTCTGCAGTCTCTGAATACTCTAATTTATACCCTTTTATATTATTTTGTTGTAATAAAACCCTTTTCTTTCATACTTTGGCTTAATTCAAGTGTGCTCTTTCAGTCTACAATATTTAGAAGAAGACCTCAAAGAACTGTATTATCATATGCATAGTACAATAAAACAAAAAATAAAAATTTCACAGATCCCAGCGATAAGCAACAGGGCATAACACTTTTCAAGCTTCACTTACAGATACATTTCGGATCTGCTGTCCAGCAAACCACTTCAGCTGGGAAAGCACAGCTTGAAACACTCTTGTCTTGTTATCTGGGAGCTTAGACACTGCCTTTTTTAGAGTTTCAGCAAGGACTGTCAAAGTGCAAGCAGACCCAAAAACAATACCTAAAAGAAAGTGTAACATTGTTAAGTGCACTTTTGTAATTTATTTGATCGTACAAATATTTCCAAACCTATCTAAATACAGTTTTATGACATTCCATTCAGATTTATTGTATATTAAACATGCCATGAAGCTTCATACCAGATTTTCTGCACTACTTTTAAATAAGTTGAGTTGCACGACCCATTCTGTCAACTGTCCGATAAATCTACAGTCTATTTATTCTAAAAACATACCCCCCGTTTCCCCCATCATAACAAGAACCAGTATAAATAAAGAACATGTTTGATTATAGCAGGTAAGTTTAAATACACTTTACAGGTGCTAAAATAAATTAACTTTTTGATGTTCCAATTTATTGAGATGCACCTGTATATAACTCTTGCACAGTTACACCAAGAAAATCACAACATCAAATCACATAATAACAGCTACATGGTGTCTGCAAAACACTGGAGTAGTTTTGGAAAGCCTGGCTAGCACATCATAGTATGATTGTGGCAAAGGTAATCCATGAACATTAGAACACTCCAAATGAGAACAGGCCAGTCAGCACAACAAAGCTTCCCAGTCCTATTCACTTAATTCTTCTAAAAAAACATCAAGTCTGGTTTTGAAAGTCCCTAGCGTAATTTACCCTTAACAAGCTTCCAACTGTGCCCCCTTGTTCTTGATGAACTCATTTTAAAATAACAGTCTTGATACAATGTAGTCATTACCTTCATAATTGTAAACACTTTGCATATAAATAATTTATTATTATTATTATTATCAGTCACTCTTCTTTGCAAACTTTTTAGCTTTGATATGTCCTTTTTGTAGCCTGAAGCTGCAGATGAGGCCTCATTATTGCATTATAAAGCTTGAGCATAACCTTCTTGGGCTTGTACTCTACACATTTTGCTATATAACCTAACATTCTGTTAGCCTTCTTAAAGGCTTTTCAACATTGTCTGGAAGTTGATAGTGTAGAGTCCACTACAACTCCTAAATCCTTCTCATAAGATGTACTGTCAATTTTCAGACCTCCCATTGTGTATTCAAACCTAATGTGTTATACTTGTAATAAGAATGAGTCAGAGACATCATAAAGATTTGGGGCAGCCATCCGTATACAGTGATCCCTCGCTATATCACGCTTCGATTTTCGCGGCTTCACTCTATTGCGATTTTTCTCATACACGCTTACGTCACTACGCATGCGTTTTCTGAGAACTTTTATCTAAGCCCCACGATGGCTCCTAAACATGCTGCTTTTACGAAGCCTTCAGACAATAAAACTAAGCGCCGGAGGAAGATGCTTACTATCCAGGAGAAGGTGAAACTCTTGGATATGATCAAAGATGGCAATACCCTACAAAAGCCTCCTCATGCATATGAAAAGCCTATCAAGATATACTTCTGCCGCGCACCCAGACACCCACTGCCTACTCCTAGTACTCCTTCAGCGGAAGAAGTTAACGACGCACCTGCTGAAGATACTGCACCACCTGAAGACTCTCCTACTGAGGTTGTGCCTTCATAGGTTAATGGTTGTGTGTAAGAACTGTGTGTGTGTAATTATTTTTTTTTTATTAATTTTATTGCAATCCATGCAAAGCAATCAAGTTTTTACAAAAAGAAAGACTGACTTAAGAACAGATCGATCCCAACCCTTGAGAGAGAGAGCAAGCCAAACGGCATAAAATTTAAGGCTTGTAAACATACCTAAATTAATAAATTCTCTGTGCTTCATGAACTTATTTTAAAACTAGACATTAAGCCCGTTAAAATAACGGGTGCTAGAACAGTAGTGCATAAACATTTGTATGAACAGTCTATATTAAATGGCAAGGGACCTTGTATTTGGCTGTAATATGTGTCACTGTATTGTGTGCCTTTAATTTTCTCTCTCAGTAATACTGGTTTGTATTTCCGTGAAATGCCTGTAATTTTGTCTGACAGTAATACAGTGGAACCTCGGTTCACGACCATAATTCGTTCCAAAACTCTGGCTATAACCCGATTTGGTCCTGAACGGAAGTAATTTCCCCCATAGGATTGTATGTAAATACAATTAATCCGTTCCAGACCGTATGAACTGTATGTAAATATATATTTTTTTAAGTTTTTAAGCACAAATATAGTTAACTATACCATAGAAAGCACAGCGTAATAGTAAACTAAATGTAAAAACATTGAATAACACTAAGAAAACCTTGAACAACAGAGAAAACTAACACTGCAAGAATTTGCGCTATAGCCTTATGACCCGCTCGCTAAAACTCTTTTTTAATGAGTTTTAAGCACAGGGGAAAAAATGAACATTTGAAAAATCTGTAATTTAATAAACAACCAAGAAAAGTAACATTGCAACAATTCACACGTGCCCCTGTGTGTGTGTCTCTCTCTCGCAGGCCTGCGTATGTGTGTCTCTCGCGTGTGTGTCTCTTAAGCGCGCGCCTCTGTGTCTGTGTGTGTGTCTGTCTGTCTCTCGCCTGTCTGTCTGTCTGTCTGTCGCGCGTGCCTGTGTGTGTGTGTGTGTGTGTGTGTGTGTGTGTCTCGCGTGTGTGTGTGTGAAATTGGAATTGGAAAAAATCAAATACTCAGTTAGAGGATCTGTACAGACTTTTTTCAAAACATGGCAGGATCTAATCAGTAATATCCTCTTTAATAAAACCCTTATGTGCGTCCAGTGTCTGTGTGTGTGTTTCTGATAAAGTGCGCATGCGGGGGACACACTGCGCGCGCGAGTCACACACACGTGTGTGCAAGACTCGTGAGCGCCTGTGTGTGTGTGTGTGTGTGACTCACAAGACGCCTGTGTGTGTGTCTGTCTCTCTCTCTGCACAGGGAATGCACAGGAAGAGACTGAACACGTGCTGTGTGGCCCCGCGCATGCGCATCCTCTAACTAAGTATTTGATTTTTTCCAATTCCAAATAATATAACACATCGGTTTCCCACTGACTTAAAAGAGGAGAGTTTGGGTTCTTCCAGTTTATCAGAATAATTCTGCGTGACAAAAGTGTAGTGAATGCAATCACAATTTGTTTGTCTTTCTCCACTTAAAGCGCCTCTGGAAGAACCCCAAACACAGCTGTTAAAGTGTTAGGAGGGATTGTGAGTCCAAGGCTGTCTGAGAGGTAATTAAAATTTTTGTCCAGAATAATGTTAATTTGGTGCAGGCCCAGAACATGTGACCCAGTGAGGCTGGGACTTGGTTGCAATGTTCGCAGGTTGGATCATGCCCTGGAAACATTTTGGAGAGTTTTAGTCGAGACAGATGTGCTCGATATATAATTTTAAGTTGTATAATTGTATGCTTTGCGCATATGGAGCTCGAGTGAATTCTCTGCATTGCTACTTTCCACTCCTTTTCTGATATATTAATTGAGAGATCTTTTCCCAGTGTCCTCTTGGATCTTTGAAAGGGAGGGATTGTAAAATGATTTTATATATTGTAGAGATGGAGTCTAAGTCCTTGAGATTGAGCAATATTTTTCCAGCATGGATGAGGGTGCAAGATGAGGAAAATCTGGAAGGTTCTGTTTAACAAAGTTCCTGATTTGAAGATAGTGAAAGAAATGTGTAGCTGGAATGTTAAATTTGGAATGTAATTGTTCATAGGATGCAAAGACGTTGTCTATATAAAGATCTCTAAGCAAGTTAATTCCAAATTTTTTCCAGATATTAAAAACTGCATATGTTTGTGAAGGTTGAAAGAGGTGGTTCTCTTGCAGAGGTGCCACAGATAGAAGCTTCTCCGTCTTAAAATGCTTTCTACATTGGTTCCAGATTCTAAGTGAGTGGAGCACAATTGGGTTATTTGTATATTGCCGATAACGTGTGTTTATTGGAGCACAGAGCAAGGAATACAAAGAAGTACTGCAGGATTTTACTTCTATTGCGTCCAAGCCTGTGTATGTTCTTCTATTTGTGTCCAGGTTCTTATCGCCTGTATATTTGCTGCCCAGTAATAAAACTGGAAGTTAGGTAGAGCCATGCCGCCTTCTGCCTTTTGTCTTTGTAGGGTCACTCTTTTGATGCGTGGATGTTTTGAATTCCAAATAAATGAGGTTATTGTTGAATCTAATTGCCTAAAGAATGATTTATTAATGTATATTGGAATGTTTTGAAATAAAAAGGAGCTTAGGAAGAATATTCATCTTAACAGTGTTAATTCTTCCAGCTAGTGTGAGATGAAGGGTTGACCATCTATGCAAGTCTTGTTTAATTTTTTCCATGCAGACGTGAAATTTTGTTGATATAGAGCTTTATGTTTACTTGTGATGTTTACCCCTAGGTATTTAAACTGTTCTGCAATGATAAAAGGTAGGGTATCTAATCTAATATTATATGCTTGAGAATTCACTGGAAAGAGTACACTTTTATTCAGATTAATTCTGAGACCAGAGATCTTTTGAAATTCTGTGAGTGCTGTTAAGACTGCAGGCACAGAATTTTCTGGGTCCGATATATACAGTACCATATCATCTGCATATAATGAGATTTTCTGTTCCAGTCCTTCTCTGCTAATCCCCTTTATCTGATCAGTATTTCGACAATGTATTGCCAGTGGTTCAATGGCAATCGCAAACAGCAGTGGTGACAAGGGGCATCCTTGTCTAGTGCCACATTCTAGTTTAAAGTAGTCTGAGCAAATGTTGTTGATGCAAACTGAAGCTTCTGGATTAGTATACAGTAATTTAATCCATGCACAAATGTTCAGGCCAAACCCAAACTTCTCCAATGTAGTAAAAAGGTATTTCCATTCAATCATGTCGAATGCTTTTTCTGCATCCAATGATAATAATATTTCTGGGGTGTTTGATTTAGTTGGTGAGTATATTACATTAAACAGGCGTCGAAGATTTGAAGATAAGTGTTGGCCCCTAATAAATCCAGTTTGGTCTTGTGATATTATTGAGGGGAGCACTTTCTCCATCCTTCTAGCTATGATTTTAGAGAGTATTTTAATGTCGTTATTCAGAAGTGAAATTGGTCTGTATGATGCACATTGTGTGTGTGTAATTAAATGTACAGTACAATAATCTACTATATAGAATCTCCTGTGGCACCTTATCAAATGCTTTCTGAAAGTCCAGATAAACAATGTCATGAGTTATACTTTGATAATATAATTTTGTAGCTTTCTCATAGAATTACAGGATGTTAGTAAAACATGACCTCCCTCTTCTGAATCCAAGCCTACTGTTCAGTAAAATTCCTGTACTTTCCATGTGTACATATTACCCTTAATAATTCTTTCCATTAATTCTTCCAGTGATACATGTTAAGCTTACTAGCCAATCGTTGCTTGGATCTGCTAGGTCATCCTTTTTATAAAACGGCAATTTGCCATTTTCCAGTCCTTTAGAATTTCCCCAGTGTGCAGTGACTTTCCAAAAGTATTTGTCAAGGGTTTATATATGTACTTGCCAACCTCCTTAAGAACTCAAGGGTAAATACTATCTGGTCGTGGAGATTTGTTTGATTTGAACCTGTTTAATATAAGTAGTACTTCTCCCTCTACCATTTCCAAATCAATCAATATCTCCTTAAACCTGTTAAAGAATATATCAGTCTGGCTTGGCCAGTTCATCCTCATTTCTGTTTAAATGCAAACACATTACAATGACTTCCTGTTTTATTATAAGGAAAGTTCATTTACATAAACCATTCATGCAGCTTCCTTTGAATATGTAGCCTAGTATAAATATACCATGTTCTATAGGCTGATACTTTGTAGGAATTTATTAATTTTATTACCAACTGCAGTAAGTGAAAAAACAGTTAATTACTGTAGGGAACATAATATATTTTGCACAAATTATGATTAAAATGAATATTGCTTTTATTGTGTTGTAATATCAAAGACTCAAATATTCATGTTTTTAAACATGGTAATATTTGGTAGCTTTAGATATTGCTGAAATTACAGAGAAATCTGACATTTTTAATTTTGTTAAGCTTGTATTTCAGAAATTGTATTCAATTATTGATATAATGCAAGTTACATTATTATTTTATATTATTATTTATATTCTCACAGTTTTGTAAATTGACCTGTGGTACTAATTGATTATTAGTTTTTATAGTTCATAATATTGTACTTTTATTAAACTTAATGCCTAATTTTTATTCACACCATCAAATTTGGTTGCTACCTGTCAGTTTATTTATTCACCAAATATGATACAAATGATTTATGGCATACATTGTCAAGTTTGTGTTGATGCAGCCAAAAAGTAAAACATTTTTCTCCATTATAAAAAAAAAAATCGTGGAAAAAGACAAGACATGATTTTCTCGGAGAGACACATGTCCTGCGAGATAAGTCTTTGTGCCATTGCGGAACTTCTTGTGTGATTTTGGGCTATACAAAAATAAATTGCATTGTATAAATTGTATTGTATTTAACCACGCCCGGGACTGGAACTAAAAGTCAAAGAGTAGATGACAAAGTAGAATGTTGTAAAGAATAAAAAAATGTTGGCACAGTACAAATGCAGAGCAGGTTAGAGATAATGGAAGTATAAAAATTCGACAGTCTCAAAAAAGGATAGTAAAGATCGCATTAGCACAAACAAACGTAAAATTTACTTGGCGAAATAATGGAACAGTGAAAAGAGATCGAATTGATTGTTCGGATTTAAACATTAAGTCGGAGGCTTGTAGATCATCCAATTCATGTTGCCAGGGAGAATTAAAAGATTCCAAAAACATTGGTGCGGTATGAAGTCCTGTGAGACAGAGACTTTTAACATGATATTCTTTTATGACACGCCCTACTTGCAACTATTTTCAAACAAGACCATGGTCATCTAACCTCAGTCGTCTGAATGCTTTTGGCAGACACACTTCCTGTGCTCTCAGCTCTTATCAATTTTATCAGAACAATAATTTCATATGTTCTAGTTAACATGTCAAGCGAAGAAGAAAGAGCATGGACAAACATTCGAAAAAGTTGTTTTATTTATTAGGGAGAAACGATATTCACTCACAGGCAGTTATATGTTGCGTTGTCACAATGTAAGTCCAAAAAGGAATCGAAATTCAATGCAATATTGAAGGAAAGTAAATTCCAAATATTGTTTTTATTAAAGTTTTAAAGAAAAAGTGAAAATAATGCATATGTAACAATTCCCATGAAAATAATGATTTCTTTAAATTGTACATCCGGTTAACCAGTGGGAAAGTGGAGCCTCCTAATATTTATTAGAAACACCATGCAGGTACTATTACAAAGTAACATATTTTGGTTAAATTGAAATAAAGTAGTACAAAAGTGGCAAGCTTCACCATTCCTTGGTGTGAACAGAAATGTCAGGATGCTTTAATTGAATTACTCACAAACAGAAAAAAGACAAGGTAATGCTCTACCTTAAGTTAAGGAGCATTTTAAGAAGTACACTTATACCATAACAGTGAGCGGTCAACAGCTTTCATGCTACTGCACATTGTGGCATGAGACAAAATTTGCTCCTAAGTGAGGAACAGATTACAGAGCAAGGTCACACAATATTTTTGTGCATAAAGCAAATTATATTTGTAAGCTTATTAATTAACTGGTTGTTAGGATTATGCAAATAATACTGTTTTTGATTTATTTCTTTATGTTTTGTGACTCTTGGGTCACAAAGTTGCACATTAGCACTCAGGGTTTTCCAAGAGACAGAAATTTTATTCCAGTCCAGGCAGAACAAACACAAGTCTCTTTCAGGAGTGATCTGGCTGCACAAAGGACAACTGTCATATCGGCTGCCTTGGCTCTGCCTCTTGGTCAGAAGAACACAAAATCTTCCTCCGCAAGGGGGTGCAGCGGCTTGGGAGCCCCGACCGGAGCAGAGGGTGTCTTGGGTAATAGAGGCAAGGCAGTGAGACACTAGGACAGCCACTGCGCTGTCTTTTATCCTTGGAGCCCCGCACGAGGTGCAAATCTCACGGCACGGCAGTAAGCAGCAGGTTAGCTGCTGATGCCGCAAAGAGGAAATGAAAAGCTGTGCTTGTTTCCCATTGAATCACTTTTTAAGAGGGGGTTATGGAGTAGCGTTCACCGTGTCCCCTTGGGCTCGTGTTCACCACGTTCATAGTTTTTACTGCACCTTCACAGTTTTTACTGCTTTACCTATGACATAACAATTAATGTTATTACATTACACTGTACATTCATTTTTTAATGGGTGTTGCCATTTTGTGCACTCAACAACACTTGATGTCATGGAGGCATAAGTTGCATTATGTCAGAACTGTTGGAGAATAAAGGAAAGACCTTTGCCAATAACCTTTTAGTCTAGAAATTTTTAATATCAACTCTAGTTTCACTATTGACTACGAATTTGATGACTGACCTGTAGACTTTTGTCAATGTCTAACTTCCCTTCTGTAATGTTCTGTAAACTATTATTTGTGCCACTCAATTTAATAGAATCAGTCCATCTGGACTCTTATGTAAAAATGGAGATGGTCATAATGTTTAGATTTCAGTTTTATCCTGTATTTCTTGATTTTTTTGTCATTTTTTTCCATTCCCTTGCTCATAGTTTCTCTTTATTTTGGTTTGCATTTTCTATTTATCCTTGCTCTCTTGCCTTAGTCTGTATCAATTACGACTCTCAAGTGCTGCATTTATTTAATGTGCACTTTCCCAAAAGTCCCATATAAGAATATATCCCAATACTGATGCTCTGTGCAAGAGGGGACAGAGCTGACTATACTTCCTTAGAAGACTGACATCCTTCAACATCTGCAATAAGATGCTGCAGATGTTCTATCAGACAGTTGTGGCGAGTGCCCTCTTCTATGCAGTGGTATGCTGGGGAGGCAGCATAAAGAAGAGGGATGCCTCACGCCTGGACAAACTGGTGAGGAAGGCAAGCTCTATTGTAGGCATGGAGCTGGACAGTTTGACATTCGTGGCAGAGCGATGGGCACTGAGCAGATTCCTGTCAATCATGGAGAATCCACTGCATCCACTGAACAGTATCATTTCCAGACAGAGGAGCAGCTTCAGCAACAGATTGCTGTCACTGTCCTACTCGACTGACAGACTGAGGAGATCATTCCTCCCCCACACTATGCGACTCTTCAATTCCACCCTTTGGGGTAACCGTTAACATTATACAAAGTTATTGTCTGTTTTACCTGCATTTTTATCACTATTTAAATTAATATTGTTTTTTATCAGTATGCTGCTGCTGGAGTATGTGAATTTCCCCTTGGGATTAATAAAGTATCTATCTATCTATCTATCTATCTATCTATCTATCTATCTATCTATCTATCTATCTATCTATCTATCTATCTATCTATCTGTTGCATGCCACATATTAGTCTGCATAAACAACTGTATTCTTCAGCTTCCTTAAATAGCTTCTTTATGTGAAAGGTTTGTGGTCTCTTCCTAGAATTTTGAACTTTTCTCATTTTGTAATTGAGGATTTTGAGTTTTAGGTGAACTAAGTTAAATTTACTATTAGCTTTGAAGGCTGGAGGTATTGATCTTCCCTTCTTGGAATTTCAAAACACATGAAACTGGTAAAATCAAAAATAAAAAGTGAAAAAAATACCACACTGGAAAAAAAAGTTACATATATTATATACGCAGAGGTGTGTGACATTGAAATCCAACTACATTGTAAAATATAAGAAAAAAAGTTCACTGCTAGTTAAAAACAAAGCAGTTTAAAGAGGAAGTTTAGCTTCTACTGGTCTTGTAATTTTATATCACTATAATGGTCACTCACCATCCTCAGAGTGCAGGACAGATGTCATTTCGGGAATATAATTAGGTGCTATAATAACTGGATACAACATATTTTTAAATTTCATTTCAATTCCTGGAAAATAAGAAAGATTTATAAATAAATATACTAATCTACTTTAAAGCAATTAATCACCACAATGCAATGTATTTAACAAGAAAGAACCAAAATGAGCAGTATATCTTGAGGCTGACATTGCATGAGAAAACAGAAATAAGTTTGTGTTTATTTTCCATCACCTTCGATTCAATGAAGAGAAATACTTTAAAGTAAAGTGGAAATTATGAGGAAGTCCTACAAATATACATAGTTTGACATGAAAACAGATCATCCTAGGTATCCCTCTGAAGAGACATACCCTCTGTGGTTACAAAAGTTTGCCATTTTTTTGACATTTTCTACCTTTGTTTTTAAACTTTCTTTAAATAATCACATAAAGTACTAATTATTGTAAAGTGTTTTGCTTACCTACTTCTGTATTTCCAACCACAAGCTTTGCGTCTGGGTGTTTTGTCTTAAGACACAGGAGATCACTGAGAGAATTAGGTTGAATCCACAAGACTCGTTCACCTTGAAACTGAACTTGTGTAGATGTTTTTTGTATAAGAATCTTATAGAGAAAAAAGTACATGTTTATTAATAGCATAATGGGGCTTATTTATCAGTTTATCTGCTTAGAAATTTCTGATCTCAGAACACTGATTATAATGTGATGAAACTAAAATAATAGGAAACCCAGGTGAAAATTAATTCACTATTGAGGGGAACATGATCTGAGAAAATTTTTAATGCTTGACCTATATACAGTTCTGCTTGAAAGTTTGGGAACCCTTTAGAATTTTCTATATTTCTGCATAAATATGACCTAAAACCTAAAATCAGATTTTTCACTCAAGTCCTAAAAGTAGATAAAGAGAAACCAGGTAAACAAATGAGACAAACATATTATACTTGGTCATTTATTTATTAAGTAAAATGATCGAATATTACATATTTGTGAGTGGCAGAAGTATGTGAACCTTTGCTTTCAGTATCTGGTGTGACCCCCCCCTTTGGAGCAATAACTTCAACTAAATGTTTCCCGTAACTATTGATCATTCCTGCACACCGGCTTGGAGGAATTTTAGCCAGTTCTTCCCTACAGAACAGCTACAACTCTGGGATGTTGGTGGGTTTACTCACATTAACTGCTCGCTTCAGGTCCTTCCACAACATTTCAATTGGATTAAGGTCAGGATTTTGACTTGACCGTTCCAAAACATTACCTTTATTCTTCTTTAACCATTCTTTGGTAGACCGACTTGTGTGCTTAGGGTCTTTGTCTTGCTGCATGACCCACTTTCTCTTGAGATTCAGTTCATGGACAGATGTCCTGACGTTTTCCATTAGAATTCTCTGATATAATTCAAAATTCATTGTTCCATCAATGAAGGCAAGCCGCCCTGGCCCAGATGCAGCAAAACAGGCCCAAGCCATGATATTACCACCACCATGCTTCACAGATGGAATAAGGTTCTTTTGCTGGAGTGCAGTGTTTTCCTTTCTCCTAACATAACGCTTTTCATTTAAACCAAAAAGTTCTATTTTGGTCTCATCCGTCCACAAAACATTCTTCCAATAGCCTTCTGGTTTGTCCACGTGATCTTTAGCAAACTGCAGACGAGCCGCAATTTTTTTTTGGAGAGCGCTGGCTTTCTCCTTGCAACCCTGCCATGCACACCATTGTTGTTCAGTGTTCTCCTGATGATGGACTCATGAAAATGAACATTAGTCAATGTGAGAGATGCCTTCAGTTGCTTAGAAGTTACTCTGGGGTCCTTTGTGACCTCGCCGACTATTACATGCCTTGCTCTTGGAGTGATCTTTGTTGGTCGACCACACATGGGGAGGGTAACAATGGTCTTGAATTTCCTCCATTTGTACACAATCTGTCTGACTGTGGATTTGTGAAGTCCAAACTCTTTAGCGATGGTTTTGTAACCTTTTACAGCCTAATGAGCATCAACAACTCTTTTTCTGAGGTCCTAGGAAATCTCCTTTGTTCACGCCATGATACACTTCCACAAATATGTGTTGTGAAGAGCAGACTTTGATAGATCCCTGTTATTTAAATAACACAGGGTGCCCACTCACACCTGATTGTCATCCCATTGATTGAAAACACCTGACTCTAATTTCACTTTCAAACTAACTGCTAATCCTAGAGGTTCACATATTTTTGCCACTCACATATATGTAATATTTGATCATTTTCCTCAATAAATAAATGACCAAGTATAATATTTTTGTCTCATTTGTTTAACTGGTTTCTCTTTATCTACTTTTAGGGCTTGAGTGAAAATCTGATGATGTTTTAGGTCATATTTATGCAGAAATATAGAAAATTCTAAAGGGTTCACAAACTTTCAAGCACAACTGTAGTTGCTTTTTAGAATCAAGTTGTTAGCAAGATTTAAGAATGTCCCGTTATTCTTATTAATTAAAATTAACATTGTATTCTTAATCCACATCTAAAACAACTCTTGTTCCCCCTCTGTTTAAGTACCTATCACAGTGAAAGTGCCTCCTTTTAAAAATATGCTGATTTTAATCACATACCAGACACTGAATATTACCCCAACTAAATAATATACAAAAACATTAAATATACTGTATATTCGTATACAGTATATGTGTTACTCTCTAACTGAAATTTAAATTTTATTGGTTGGTTTATAGTTTATCAGAAAATTTTCTGAAATGTGTAGACTGTTTTCCTTCCATTTCAGCAATAAAAATATGTTGCAGAGAAACCTAAGTACCTGGAGAAAGCCCACGAAGAAAAAAGGAGAATGTTAAAACTTGGAGAGTAACTGGGTACAGAATTTATACCCATGATACCAGTACTGCTGCCTGAATTACAAATATTAATTGTAATATAAATGTTTTTTGTTTTGTACTACTAAAAATTATTTTTAATGTAGTACTTTTGAATGAGACATGTAGGAGCAGTTATTCCATTTTGCCAGATCAGTTGTATACCACAGTCAATAAAGTACTGTATGAAATCCTCAAAGCTGGCATTTTTGCTGCTTTTTTATACTACAGTTGCATATCAAGATAAGTGTTCTTGCTTGGCCTTGTGTGTTGTAAGAGTTGAATTTGAACCCTGGTTCGACATGCACCTAGCATGTGCTGAGTCTCATATTCTTCTAAGCTTATTCTTAAAGGCTGAAAGTGTAACTTTAACATTGACTATGAGAAAAGCATTTTTAGTTATTTTATAGCAAAAATATATTCAGTTTAAGAGAAAAGGTCATATTTAAGGCATAATCATTGTTGTATTGTAATGCTTAGGCTAAGTTTCCTGTTGATGTTTTCAACTGGATTAAAAAAAAAAAAACATTGTCTCTTAAATCATGACAACAGGATAAACGTGTAAAATCTCATGGTCATAAGCATACTTGTTAAATACATTTAATAAAATCACATACTCCTAAGCTGACAGGACTATCGATCAACCTAGCGAACTGGGTTGACTGTGGTTATTTAAGGCTATCAACGTTAGTCATGTCCTGTTAGCAACTGGATATAACCAATCATGTTAAAAGTTTTCTGATTATGTAATGAATTCCTTGGAATTGTGATCTAATCAATGAAGTATACATATAGTGCAGAAGACACTCCTTTTTTGTAACACTTGTTAATTAGTTTCTTGTGCTCCAAAGGTTGCCTCTTGCAAGATTTAGGTAATAAAGAAGAATGATTAATGTTTTCTCCTGGTTGTGTTTTATTTCCTAAACCTAGGCATCCAGTAGGGGTTACCCATAAATGTCTTCCACAGTGTACTGTACATGGACAAACAACACAATCAACACTCTGTTTGGGGTTTTGAGTAGCTACAGTACATGTAAAGAACAATAAGCCACATGAGACATTTTATTGGAAGCATTTTCAGGATTAATATGTAAAAAATAAATATATGTTTAGCATTTAGAGTTTCATTGTTAGGGCCAGCTTTTACATTTAATCACAATAATTGGGGGTGTGACTTTTTTTTTCTTTACAATACAGTACACACCTACAAACCTTCAGTCTCAGTACAACTGTCTGATCACATAATTTTAGATTATTTTTGCATACTAGCAATGATCTCCACAATCCAACAATAACATAGACAACAACAACAATGATAATAATAATTAATAATAATAATAATAATAATAATAATAATAATAACCTTCAAACTGTACCATAGAAGACACAGGCAGACAAGACACAATAAAATTAAACAATCCATCCATCCATCCATCCATCCATCTTCTAACCCGCTGAATCCAAACACAGGGTCACGGGGTCTGCTGGAGCCAATCCCAGCCAACACAGGGCACAAGGCAGGAACCAATCCTGGGCAGGGTGTCAACCCACCGCAGAATTAAACAATCAAAATATTTATTTTTGCATACTAGCAATGACTTACATAATCCAACAATAACATAGGCAACAACAACAATGATAATAATAATAATAATAATAATAATAATAATAATAATCCTCAAACTGTAGTATAGAAGACACAGACAGACAATGCACAATAAAATTAAACAATCAAAACAGCAATAGGACTGCACCTCTTGAACCCTTTGATAAAGGCTGATTTAATTCAAACTATAATTGTCTCCCAAATAGACTTACATTAAAACTTGTGGTAAAATTTGGCAAATATTGTTCTCTGTTGTTCAGCCCTACCTAAAAGATTCACTCTTGGCATGTTAAAGCAGTTCTCCATAGTCCATCTTTTGCAGGAAAATCTCTGTGAGACTGTGCATTGATTGGATAGTTAGATTGCATTATTTTTATATAGGTAATACAGAAATACTGTAGAATCGTAGGCAAAGACTCAGATTTAAAAATAACCATTATAATTCAATTACATTGAATTTTGTGATTATATTAGGTTTGTCAGTTTATTTTATTAATTTAAATGACATGCTACAGAGCTGCCTTGGTAAGATTTTAACTAGACTGTCACCATTATCATATATGGTACATGTTTAGCTGGAGGTTTAAATAAAAACCTATAGGATTTCTGATTGTGATAATATTATATGGAAAAATGTCTTTAGAAAAATGCTACAAGCAATAAATAAACAAACAAATTAATAAAACTGGCTTCTGAGATAGAGTTGTAAACATATATTGCTATAAATATCTAAAGTACCCCCTCGACATTCTCAATTTGAAAATTCACTGGTTTGTATTCCAATCCTCCATACTTCACTGTCCCCAGTCAGTCTCCAGATTTCAATGTACAGGTTTAGCAGTGATGGTTCCACTCAAAGCAAAGGGGGTGGTGGAATACCATTTACAACTTTGCCTGGGGAATGAAAAATTGCCAGAACTGCTCTGTATAGTCGTATAATACAACACGTGGTTTTGAAAAAATTCTCATTTCAATCAACTGAATAATTTCTTTAGTACTGATTGTATACAGTATAACTAGGTTTCCAATTAATGGTCTTTTATCAGAGAAATTACCAGGTGTAGTCAGTAGAATGTAGAAATAGTTAAACAATCCATCCATGACTTGTTACGCCTCCAGCAAAAATTAAATTCTCTTTGTTTTTTCCCCAGCCTTATAAGGTTTATTTCAACCTAAATAATCTAAGCCATACACAAGTCAGTAAGAAATGAACAGGCTAACTTGTTTATAAGAAGCAGAAATTCAATACATGAAAAAATAAATGTGTCTTCTCTATATCCATGGTTTATATATGCTCCTTAATATATTAGATATTCATATAAAGTTTATTTATTGATATTATCAGTATCAACAGTGGTGTTTCTTCAGAATATTCATCTACATTAATGAATGAAAGTTAGTGTTGTATGTAAAGCTCAATTGCTCATCCAAGTTTTCCTGTCACAGTGTGAAAAGCATGCATAAGTTTCTTAATCTTATTCTGGGGGAAAAGCATATTTTCACAAACACTTTCACAGCCAGCTATTAGATGTGATCAATTTTGTTTGGATAAATAATATGTTATTAACTATACCTGCTGTCATCAAAGAGCATTTTAAACATGCATCCAAGTAAATGTTATTCATCTTAGCAATTTTACAAGGTTTCTTTAAAGAAAAATATAGCAAAGAATTATCCTACCAGTAGTTCTGGTGGAAAGATGGGTTCTTGAGTTGGATCAAAGGGCTTGAACTCAGAGGAGTCAAATAATCTAGGTGTGAAGTCAGTCTGCAAAGTACAGTTCTATAGATAAAAAAAAAAACAAACAAAAAAAAAAACCATACAAAATAAGACACCCTTCATGTATTCTTCAAAGCATGCTTTTTAAAACAATTTCTTCAAATTTGGTATTAAGTGTTCTACAATATAAATCTAGAACAGGGTCCCTCAACCTTCTGCCTTGGTGTACCACCAAGTACTGACATTTTTTCTGTGTCTTAAATTAAGTACTGAACTGTTGAAAGGTAAAAAGGTGATATTTTGCTTTCCAACAAAAATATTATATTTGAGGGTGTTAAAAAGGGCTACAAACTTCAGAAGCCATTAAGAAGGCTAACAGAATATTAGGTTATATAGAGTACAAGTCTGAGGTATTTATTCTTTAGCTTTATAACGCACTGGTGAGGCCTCATCTTGAGTACTGTGTGTAGTTTTGGTCTCCATGATACAAAATGGACATAGCAGCGCTGGAAAAAGTCCAGAAAAGAGCAACCAGGTTGATTTCAGGACTACAGAGGATGAATTATGAGGAACGATTGAAAAAGCTGAGCCTTTTCACTTTAAGCAAAAGAAGATTAAGAGATGACATAATTAAAGTGTTTAAAATTATGAAGGGAAACTAGTATGGTACATAGAGAGTGTTATTTTAAAATGAGTTTATCAACAACATAGGGACACAGATGGAAACTTGTTAGTTTGTGTGTGTTTTCATTTTTCTTATGTTAATCCATTTTCTTGAAATTATTATTTTTTAATTTGTTAACAATAGTGTGGTTTTATATGGGAAAAAAATTTAAAGCCTTACATTTTCATACTATTGATAAAAAATGTACAGTTCAGAGTTGAACTTTATGTGTGGCATAAAGGGAAAATTTACCTCCAGGGTAACAACAAATGGTGGGCATTTTATTGGCTTTGGAGGATTTCAGTGTAGGGTTTATAAAGAGTCATATGTTAATTGTGGATTATCTGATGTATCTTACTATATGCATACACTAAATTTATTCTTTCCAACTGAAAATGAAATACTGCTTAAAACCAACAATAGAAATTAAAACATTATTATGTTGTTGTCACATGAATTAATGCATATCAAAGTCATTCTAAATATTTAAATTTCCACAAACTCTTTTGCTTTTATAAGAGCACATATTTCAAATCAAGTTCATCAGAAAATCGCTTTGGCAAGTTAATGATATTTGCTGTTGTGAAACTGCATCAACGTATTCTACTATTTTCGATATGTCATTTATTTATTCTTCTTATTTGACTTTATTTTGCTTTTCCTTGCAACTTTTTCTTTGAAATCTTGTAAAGCACTTTGGGCTACATTCTTTTTATGAAAATGTGCTATTGAAGTAAATATTGCTGTTATGAAGGACATATTAGGAATATTTAATAGTTAGTCAACAGTAAGTACAATTAATTCAAATATCAAATGTTACAAACCCCACATACTTTCACTTTCTAAATCTCTTCTCCTTATTTAGGTTTGCCACAATTTTAAGACTACCTTTGTGATATTAAACTTGTCAATTTAAGATTACTACTTTAGAATTCCTATGAAACACTCCTGTTCTGCTGTTTTCATGCTACCTCACATAACTCATGACACTTTGGTACTGCTTATGCCTGTTCATTTATGCAAAATATGTCAATTAGTTAATAATATTTTGTGTAACAGGATATGCAGATACTGACAGATCACATGTGTCTACTGGGACTTGTTTTATTGTTGTGTATTTGTATAAATACACTGATCAGTCAAAGCATTAAAACCATTGACAGGTGAAGTGAATAATATTCATTATCTAATTTCAATGGCACCTATGAAGTGGTGGGTATATTAAGCAGCAAGTGAACAGTCCATTCTTGAAGGTGAAATGTTGGAAAAATGTTTTGGAAAAATGGGTAATCATATGTTTGTGAGCAATTTTGGCAAGGCCCAAATTATGATGGCTAATTGACTAGTTCAGAGCATTTCCAAAATGGCAAGTCTTGTGAAGTGTTCCTGGTATGCACTGGTTACGAAAAGACGTTCAAGGAAGGATTATTGATGAACAGGTGGCAGGGTCATGGGTGCTCAAGGCTCACTGATGCAGGTGGGGAGGGAAGGCTAGCCCATCTTGTCTGATCCCACACAAAAGTGACAGCAGTGCAAATTGCTGAAAAACTTAATGTTGGTCATGACAGCAAGGTGTCAGAACACAGAGTGCATCACATCTTGCTGTGTATAGGGCTGTGTAGCTGCAGCCCAGTCAGAGTACCCATGCTGACCCCTGATCACTGCCATACAATACTACAATAGGCACGTGAGCATCAGAATTGGACTGCAGAGCAATGGAAGAAGGTTGTCTGGTCTGATGAATCCCATTTCATTTTAAATCATGTGGATGGCCAAATAGTGTGAGTTGTTTACTTGGAAAAGAGATGGCACCATAATGCACTATGGCAGTGGTTCCCAAACACGATCCTGGGGACCCACTGTGGCTGTAGGTTTTTGTTCCAACCAGATTTACAATCAGTGGTAATAATCAATGACAACTGATCTCATTTAATTAGGTCGTCTTTTTTACTCTTCTCTTATTCTGCATTCAGAAAAACACAACAGTATGTTTTTTACATTTATAAGACATTTAGAAATATTTCTATGTGATTTGAGTAGAAATAAATAAATAAGTAGAACTAACTCTCTTGTTTTCTCCTTTTCCTGTGTAGTTTGCTCCTTTCATTTACCCCTAATATTGACAATTAACAACCAGCTGACACCTGGGATGATGAATGCAGCAACAAATTCAGTGTCAGACCCACTAATTAGTAAAAAATCAATTAAATAACCAGAAAAGCAGAATGAAAATTAGGTTGAAAATGCTATTAATGACTTTACAAAATTGTATATTCCCCTTGTAACTGCTTATTACATTTTAATAAAAAATCAAACAAACTTAGTTTGTAATTTCTACATTGACTTAAAAACACAGAAACTGGAAAATAATTACTCATTTAATTAGGCTGAGAGTTCAATAAAAACGGAAGTTGGTTGGAACAAAAACCTGCAGCCACAGTGGGTCCCCAGGACCGAGTTTGGGAATCACTGCACTATGGGAAGAAGGCAGGCATTCTTGTGGATGCTACTTTGCGACGTACCACCTACCTAAAGGTTGTTGCAGAACATGTGTTGCCTTCAGGGCAACAGTATTCCCTGATGGTAGTCAACTCATTCAGCAGGATAATACACCCTGCCACGTTGAAAAAAATTGTTCAGGAATGGCTTGAGGAAAATGAGTTCAAGGTGTTGAACTGGCCTGCAAATTCCCTAACTTCTCAATCACATCGAGCATCTGTGGGGTGTGTTGGAGACCAAGCCTGTCAGATACTACAGGACACATTCAGAGGTGTTGTAGAGTCCATACATCAATGGGTCAAAGCTGTTTTAGTGACACAGGGGGAGGCATACATAATATTAGGTAGGTGGTTTTAATGTTGTGGCTGATCAGTATTTGTTTTTAAAGCCATATTTCACAGAATTATATATATGTATAATATAAGTATGTTTATCTTTGATTATGTATTCACTAAAACAATATATGTATTATATATATATATATATATATATATATATATATATAGTTGACAGAAAAAAGTGAAAGTTTGATTTACCACTTAATATAGACTGGTCTTTGTCACTTAGAAAGGGATTGATTATTATATGCATTTGTAGGAAAGAAGGCGAATATTTATTAAGTAGAGAAAACAGCCTTCTTGATGTAATATTTCCACTAATGGAGGCACCACCAATAAGAGAAAGATCATTTCATACTGTTTACTGCTAGATGCAGGAAAAGGAAATTAAGAACCCAGGGCCTGGCTCTTTTAAGGTATATAATGCAAATTTAAAGGAAATGAGGGATGAGTGTTACATAAACTTACTGCATTTTTAGTTATATGAAAAACTAATATATTAATGACTTATGCCAGGGTGTGCTAATCAAGGACTTCAATTAGCAGTAATAAAAATGCCACACTTACTAGTACTGTGCCATGCTCAAACAGTGCAGAGGCCAGGAAATTCCCACACAGTCACTGTATCAAAAAGCACTGAAAAACAGTCTTTAGGAATTGTGTTCTTATAAACCTGCCTATTGTTATACTGATAACTGCATATTAACATTGTTTTAAAGTGAACTCTCCTTATACCTAAATGTTCCACTTTGTAATGATGTACATTAAAAATATATAAAATAAATATATATATTTAAGTATAAACATACACCACATTCTAACTGACATATACTGTAAACAAATGTTATGCAAAAAGATGTTTAATGTTTTTATCAATCATTTTTAAAATATAGGGGTTAAATATAAAATATCTATTAAAACCATCACTTCTTTCTCTTTTATCTTTTACAGTTTTCAAAGAAACTGAAAACCTTCCTAGGAAGTATTGGGTGAAATCTCCCAGCAGAGCAAACTGATACTCTCCTTTGATTCTGACCAAGTTACATTTAGATGGTGACAAAAAGATACAAAAAAAAATATCTGTCAGACCATTATAGGGGCAAAAGGGAATAGGATGTCAAGAGCAGTTTTTAATACATAGAATTAATTTTGCATTATTACCCTGAGTATATACAGTATATGATTAAGTGCTGTAAATTTAGTTATTTGGTGAAGCGCATACAAAAAAAGACAGTTTCCTTCAGACATTTTTTTCTTACTTCAGGCTGCATGGTTGGAGCTAAAAATTCAAGTACAAGAAACAATGAGATTCACACAAGAATATGCTTTATCCAAAAAATATCCTTGTTAAATGATGCCTGCAGCCACAAAAAAAATCTAGAAAAACTACCTGGATGAAAAATTCAGAATGATGTAATGGGATAGAATTCAGTGTTTTAAAGAAAAGACAAAATGTCTGGAAAATTCTGCTACAGGTCATTGTTAACAGCTATCTACAGGACATACATATTTACCTCTCTTGCAAAAGAGTCACCTGCTTTGAATAATCGGACTGCTTTGTAGTAGTATCTCATCCACACACAATGAGGTGATACAGAACCGTCTACTTCCTTTGAAAATGAATAAGTTCTGAGGGTATTGGTTTCTAATCAGGTACTTCTTGATAGCTGACAACAATACTATTGTTGAACCAAAGTAAATGTGTTTAGACTGTTGTTCTGATGTGGAAACTGGCATGCACCATTGTTTAACTGATCGTCTTGTTGATCTATGCAGAGATTGAAGCATTTATATATTTTTGGGTAAATGAGAATAAAGTAGAACAGAGAAGTATGGTCTGAGACTCGTGACTGCTGCCTGCTTCTTTTATGCTTTTTCACCAAATCGCTGTGGCTACATCCTGTAGCAACAGTGGCTTGTACCTGGTCCAGGTTCCCCTAGGCCTTAGGCCGGTAACATACTGTACATACTGAGAAATTCTGACTATTACATCTTTCCGCATTAGAAATGATCCCACAGTACACTTTGGAATCTGATTATTCCATTTAAATTAACTATATTAAGGGACACAGGTCAGAATGACATGTTATTTTGTCACTGTTAAACATTTGTAGTGTTCTGTCATAGGAACAAAGCAGATATTGACATGCAGGTGAATTTGGTACTTGCCTGCATTTCTAGTAACAATTCATATGTTAGAGCAAAATTCCTTCACTGTATAAAGTTTTACAGAGTTATCTTCCTGGGATGTCATCCAGTGGCTGTAGACTGGCTATTTGATTCTTTCCTCACACTAATGACATTTTACAGTATGTCCCTTAAAGGCCACTAGACCAGCGACACCATGTTGATATCCAAGGACCAACATACTTACTTCATCAGTTTCTTTGCTTTTCATGCAGCAGCTGTTCCCATTTTGTAATGCACCACAGCAGTCAGAGCTCTGAAAAGGTTTAAGGCAGTTTAAAACACATTTTCTGGATATAGGCAGGATAATCTATTGGTGAAGGTGCTGGGCTATGAACTTCACAAATACTAGTCCAATATCTCATTTTTAATTTATTTGTGGCTCTGAACAAGACAGAATAACACATTTAAAATTGTTTATAACAAAGTATTCGTTAAAAATTACTTTTTGGAATGCTCTGAATATAATAAATTGACATGTTTTGTCTGCAAATTACCGTTTAGATGTAAACTATGCTTCAATGCATTGTTTATTAGTGCTGTGGTACAATGTTTAGAGCTGTTGCCTCATGACTGTAGTTTGGGCTGTAATTTTGGTCAAGGCACTGTATGTGTGGAGTTTGCATGTTTTCTCCATATTTGTGAAGTATTTTCTCATGATGTCGAGATTTGCTCCCACAAAGATGTTATGTTACTTGGGAATTGGTAAATGTGGGTGTATACTTCATTGTGTCTTTTAATGGACTGGTGTCCTGTCCATGATTGGTTCCTGTCCTGTGTCCAATGCTCCTTGAATAGACTTAGGCTCCCAGGAACCTATAACTTGATTAAGAAGGGTTTAGCAATGGACAGATGTAATGTTTGTATTGTTTCTCTTATTAAGGAAAACAATTCTCAAAGTAACATGCATATGTATTTGTCATTTCTCAGTGGTACTTATACTTTAAAACATAACTTATCGGTAGGCTATAAAACTGTGCTTCACTGAGGTAAGGTGTATCTGACTGTTAAATGTAATTTGATGTTTATAAAAACAGCACAACTGATTTTCCTTCTACAAAGAAAGTGTTAGAAAAAAGTGTTGATGCTTTCAGAACACACTGCTTGTTCTTTTAACCATGTCCCACAATGTTTCATATACACACATAGATCTTGTTCCTAGATCAACATAGCAACTTGTTCCATAATCACAGTGCATAGTGATGTCAAAATTGATAGCTAAAGAAGCAGTTAAGAATAAATAAATGAAAAAGAATTTTAAAAAATGTAGGTTTCTTTTTTTAAACCGATATCATTCTGAATGAATTTTAACTCTTCTTCTGTTTCATTAAAAATACTTTTTCCTACAAATTACATTACTCCAGCCTAACATTAAAAAACGCTAAAAGAATTTAGGCAAAACATTACAAACTGAACATTTTCTAATTATCTCTCCATATATCTTAGGCATGTCATATTGTTTTTAGTTTAGGATGATTCAATATGGTCTCATAGTGGTGTGAATAATGAAGGCAATCACTCAGGTATTTTCCAGTTGGATTCTTTTTCTTAGAGACTGCTTCAGATTCATGTGTATACAAATGTATTTTATTATTAGCATGTTACATTGCTAACATCAAATCTAATTCTGCCAATGGTTAAGATGTAAATACACATATACTGTGAGTTACAACGTTTTCATGACAATCAATCAATGTAAAATATATTGAAATAAAGTGAACTAAAATCATCCTTACATTTTGTTTTACTTATTTCAATATACAGTGGCTGCCTTTATTATTACAGAGAGTTATTAATCTTAAAAAGACATAAGCAAATCAAACAATATACAGAGGTTCCTCAGGTTACAACATTTCGAGTTTACAACACTCACTCCCATAAAAACTTTAAAAAAATTTAGACATGAGAAGGAATAAAGGTAAGCATTTTTTTACACTCATTTTTTTCTGTTACTACAATACAGTGTACAGTACAGTATATTTATGTCCTTTTCTTTTTTTCTCAGGCTTAGATTTTGTTTTTAGATTATGATTTTGCAAATGTGTTAAGATAGGTAAGTGACTTGGCTAGAGTGTGTTTCAATTTACACCAAAATTCGAGTAACATCACTGTTGTAGGAACGGAACTATGTCGTAACCCGAGGACCCCCGTACAGACATTTTCTTACCTTAGAAAATGTTCTCATTCCTTCCAAAATAGGCCTGTAACCAGTACATCTACACAAGTTTCCTTATTGAAGAATAAAAAATAATAAACAGGACAATAAAGTATAATTTTAATTAAGATGAATTGTGGAATTGCAATAGTGTACAAGATAAACTACATTTTCAGAACACGACTATGATGTTTTATATTATTTTTTTTAGAAACTGGGGGTAGTTGACTGGTCAATGGCATAGAATCAGCCTGTGACACAGAGTCAGTGTCTAGCTGAAATATAATGTGTGTCAGGGAAGTCAAAGGTTCTAAAGGATAGCCTCACAAATAAATGCACTCAAGGGCCAAGGCTATGATTCACTTGTGACTTTTATGTTCAGTTTTATAAGAGTTGTGTAAATACAAGGAAAATTCCAATCTGTCCATAAGCTTTTTTGCCAGTAAGATTTGAGGTGCATACTATTCAATTCCTATAAGAAGCTAATTTATATATTGCAGTTCCATGACATTAAACTATAAAGATTAAATTACTAAAACTATAAAATCCAATTAAACCTAAGTGTTTTTACCTGTCATTTAACCTTTGTGAGGTATTCGTATGGGTCTGGTACACCCACAGTTTTTTTTTAAACAAAGTTTTAAGTCAACCTACTTAACAGATGTTGGCTTTTTTCATTTACAAACAATCTAGTCAGTAAATGTGTTTAATATTTACGAATAAGCGGAGCTAGATTACATTTCTCAATGAAAGTGCTGTTCGATTCTTGTTATAAAATTCAATTTTTGTGAAGAAATCAATAATAATCAAGGTATAAGTGGAATATATCATTAATATTGAACAAATATAAATGAGATAAGGTTTCTAGAGCTATTGATGTCTATTGTTTTGAAATGAACAAATTGAAAGGATATACAGTATTATATTGAAATGATACAATTAGCATATACATCACATGAAAGGCAGACTTTCAAAGTGTGTTATCCATGCAAATGTATTTTTTGCACTTGAAGCAGGTAAACTTTCTGTCCTTCATGGGTCCTCAAGCATCACAGTATTTCTTCTTGCTGTGACTGGTAGCAACATAGAATGATGAAAACACAAGTTAGTTCTAAAAGTCTACTAACATCTCGAAGTGTCTCTATTCTTCACACAAATATATAATACATATATACATATGTAGGGCTCTTCTTTTGCAGCTGTAACCACTTGCTAACTTATCCAGGTTATCTACTCCTCCTTTTGTAGCATTGTAATAATTAATGATTTGTGGTTTATAAAGCTCCACACCACAGACTTTCTGGTCTCAATACAGCATGTTCATAAGTACTACATTTTTTCCTTTTATTGGGATGTAGGACACCAGGGATGTGTTGTCTGTAAACAGAAAATTACTTGAATTGACAGACATGTTCTTTGTACTTATCAGCTGAGATGAGAGCTCTGGCTTGCTTTTTCTTATTGGTCCTACCATTGCAACTTTTCTCTTTAAGAGTTCCTATTCCAACTTGTGCAAAGTAAAAAACTGTCACATAATATTGTGACCATGGAGTCCCTGTCTCATGTCCTGGACAACCTGTATCCCTTGGTTTTTCTGTGGGTCTCCTGCTACAGGCTTTCCAGTATATACCTGAATGATCCATCCACAAGATGAAATAGTGTGACAACCAACGCAGATCTTGACGTAGTATTTGGCAAGTTTAGATGGTTGTACTACCTGAATGGGCAGCAGCCTCGAAATGGCATAAGCTGCTCATCAACTTAAACGCTAAGCCCAATGCAAAGGCATTCCACCCACTTGTCCCACACTGACCTGATTGCAGCTAGCTTGTCTCTCTGTTTTCATGCTGGTTGGGAGTCATGGTTATCAAAGTGGATAATCCTGGGAATATTCCATCCATCCATCCATCCATTATCTAACCCGCTGAATCCGAATAGGGTCACGGGGGTCTGCTGGCCTGGGAATATTGTTGCACGGAAAAGTTCTCAGCCAGTTTCTGCATTCCACAGGGATTCAGTGGACTCCCCATTGGATCTGAAAACACCAGCAATTATAAGAAGCCCAAAGTATGTATGTAAATTGGTTTGGTCCATTTACTCACACTTCTCTCCAAAAACATTCCTCCACTCCAAATTAGTGCATTACATAACGATTTTCTGGATGGTGCATAGAATAAAAAGTTGAAAACAAGACATGATGTCTAGTACATGTGTGATTGCCATCTGCGTTGATCCTGGTTGCATCTTTATCACATATCCATGGACAAGAATACCATTCAATTTCATCATTTTTGACATCCATATTTCTCAGTTTGTTTGAGAGTCTATCCATTTCTTCAAATTCACTGTCAGACTCCAAATTGCCAGAAACATGATTCCTGTGTTCTGAAAATTCTTCATCTTCCAAAGTGAGCACTCCCTGCATATTGTCTCCTCTCTCTTCTAAAATGATGAAGGCAATCTGAGCAGAGATTTTCTTTTCCATACGGGATTGTTTTTGGAAAGAAGCCGCATACACACAGCTATTTATTTGTTGTGTCCCTGCCCAATTCCATTTTCAAAAGAAATTAGAATGATTGGTCTGATGAGATTAGGGATTACACAAGAATGGGAAAGTTATAGTTGGGAGATTGGATGGGCATGGAGGAGCTTTTGGGGGTATTCTCGGTTGATGGCAATGTCAATGATTGGTATGAAGGGATTAGGTTTGGGGCATTTGGAAGAAATCCTTACAAAGTTGTGTTATTGTTGTTTTATAGAAAGTTTCCATAAATGTATTGGTCCAACGTATTGTTGGAGGTTGGATGGGCATGAATGAGTTGATGGGGATCTAATTGATTGTTATGATTGGTATGATGAGATTAGGTTTTGGGTATGTTAAAACAATGCTTCTAAAGGGATGTTTATTGTTGTCTTACAGGCAGTTTCCACAACAGCATTGCTAGTGGGTTTAGCAGACCCAATACCACAAATGAAATGTAAATGTGTTGGAGAGTACAACATGTACTTAACAAAAAATTGCCCCTTAACATGCTGTAAAAAGAAAACGAGCCAAGACATTGAATCTCAGTTTGAAAAAAAACAGGTTTTTTTTTTTTTTATTTTAAATGGATCCCACATACCCAATAGCCCCACAAGGGTTTTTTTATGTGTGTTTTTTTTAACGTTTTTGATGTCAGTCATAGTCTCTGACTCCTCTTATAATCAATAAGCATTTTCAAGACTTGCATCACTCAGGTTTGGCTCCTGCCTTACATCCAGTGCTAAAGATATATGCTATTTCCTCCTATAACCCTGAATTAAATTAAGCAGATTTGAATATGTTATATTATGTATTGGATGATCAATCTATATTTTAATAGCTTAATTTTTACTTTTGTGTAACTAATTGTCAAGAGCAAAATGTTGTCATAATTCATTTTTTAAATTGATTATTTATTATCTTTGATTTCAAATTTAAAATAAGTTAATGTTGATAAACAATAGCTGTTAACAAAAAATGAAAGTTGGCCTTTCATGGCAGTACTAAATTTCATAGTGTTATATTATCTACCCTAATTAGTGAGCGTGGGTGTGCTCCATTAAAGCTAGGTGCCACACCCAAGGTTAGTTCATCCTTTGTGCTTGGTGTTGCCAAGATAGGCGGCAGCCCCAAATTAGAATAAGCAGGAAAGCAACCATCACATACCCTGGAAAGCTTCTTCAATTTCTTCCATTGTTGGTAAAGTGTTATTTCTCAGTAATGTGTACATTGACATGACTATCCCAGGTGTACAAAATCCACACTGTGAACCATGGGCTTTAGCAATCCTCTCCTGAAACACATGCAAGCATATTTTGGTAGATCTTGTTTTTAATGAAATAGGAAATAATTATTCTATGATGATTATACATCAAGGAAAATATTTTATAACAATATTGATTTTATTATATGTTTAGATTTTTTGCAAATTATCTTTAGATAAAGTCAACTTATTACCTAAGAATAACAACAAATATTATATACTCAGTGAAAATTGATAGGACACATTACACGGTTTGTACAGAACTTTTATTCTGAGTGTTATCTATACCTGGATTGGGTGAATTCGGCTTGTAACACTTCCAATTCCTTCTATAGTCGTGACAGCAGCAAGATGTAGAGAGCAAACTGGACTCAGACATGCATTAACAGCGAGGTGACTGAACTTTTGTAAAGGAATTATTTCATATATCAATACATTTCAGGTTAAATAAACAAAAATGCTTTTAATTGAAAGTACCCAAATAATAACACCATTTTATATAAAAAAAATGTTTAGAGTAAAACCACGTGCAGAATAACTACATTTTATGAAAAGAAACCATAACATGAGAAAGGAAATTGAAAATGATATATATACGGTCCGTGTACTTTTTGGTATTTGAAATTTCATTTTAGAAGCAAAAACGAAAAAACGAAAATGAAAGGAATTTTCAGATTTAGATTTTTGATTAAAGAATAAAATGAGGGAAATAAGGTATTTTTTTAATTCTGTGGTAACAAATAGCAGTCATAAACTTAAAATTGCACATACTTTTCTGGATTTATTTGTGATTGATGAAATAATGAAAGTGTAATAGCTCAAAAACAACAAAACAGATGCATTTTCGTTGTCTGAAACCGGAGGCATTTCTTCTTCTGCACGATTTTTGACGACACGGGCGAACAGTCCTCCTCACAACACATCGACCGACGGCCTTGAAGTTACCCTGCATGGCATCAGCAGAGGATGGACCATCACGTTGTTTTTCGGAACAGTAAAAGAGTGACACTCCGGGACGAGGACATGACTGCAGAAAAACTGAGTTGCATCTTTCCGGTAAAGAAATACAAGCTTTGCAAACTTTGCTTCATTGATGCTGCAGTTGTTTTATGAACGTTATTGTTGTTACTTACTGTGAAACAGCTAACATTTGGTGATTTCATTTACTAACACTAGGTCTAGCAATTTTTATAGTGCTAACATTTTGAATGGCTGCTCATTGACAAATGTAACACATGTTAGGAAAACTTTGTGTAAATCATGTTGCTTTCCTAACGTGTTACACTTGTGCGCATTATTATCGAAACATTTACTAGCGATAGCACTATAAAAATGGCCAGACTTAGTGTCACAAATAAATCCAGAAAAGTATGTGTAATTTTAAATTTATGACTGCTATTTGTTACTACAGAATTAAAATATACCTTATTTTCCCTCATTTTTTTTTATTCCTTTCATTTTCGTTTTTTAGTTTTTGCTTCTAAAATTAAATTTCAAATACCAAAAAGTACACGGACCGTATACAGTATAAAAATTCAGTTTCCTTTTGATTAGTTTTTACCAAGGGACTTTAAAGGAAATTAATGGGCTGAGGAAAACAAGTTGCATTTGAATAGAATCAGTGATTTTGAGACCCATAAAACTTTGGATATAAGTAGCATATCAATTTAAAACCCCAGTAATTACTATGTTATTGTAATGTGAAAGAAAATTAATGGGCTATTAATTATACAGTGTTCGAGACCAAGACTGGGAAATGCTCATAATTAGTTTGCAACCTGATGGTCAATCCCTTCAGTCTGCAATAGTGATTCTCAAACTCAGTCATGAGAACTCATGTGGCTGCAGGTCTGTTTCACAGTAAGTGAGTCAAGTCATTTTAACTCTAAGTGATCTACTTTAATTAGCTGGGATTTTATGTTCTCTATTCTGCATTTAGAAAAGCACAGCAGTGTGATATTTATAAGTAATATCCATCCCCTGCGGCTTTGCCCGCGTATTAGTGAAACAGGACAGTGAGGAGGGCCTAGTCTAGCTCTCTACTCCTGACGTCACTCTTCCCCCTCCCCTCAGCCCATAGCCTCTGTCTCGGATTAGCGTGAATATATCACTCCTGCAAGCGAGCTATGATTCTTAGCGCAATGAGAGAAGTCGCAAAATCAACCGGAATGTTCAAGCAAATTATAGAAAAAAAAAGATCTAAATCCGTTTGGTAGTTCTCTCGTTCACTAACTAAGAGAAGTTAAGGTTATGCTCCAGCCCCCCCCCCTCCCCACAACCAGATGAGTCTCTCTCGGATTTGCGCTAATAAATTGGTACCACAAGCGAACTATGATACTTAGCATGATAAGAAAGTAAAATCAACAGAGTGTTCAAACAAAATATAGAAAAAACCCGATCTAAATCTGTTAAGTAGTTCTTTCATGAAAAGTGTACAGAAATATAAATGGGTCTAAAAAACTATAAGAAATTTCACACGTGGACCACTAAATTTTTTAAATCATTTCTTAGCGAGCACCTATGGGCCAAGGGAAACCTACATTTCAAATTTCAAGTCCCAAGTCCTCATGGTTTGGGAGATTTTGTGATGAGTGAGTCAATGGTATTTGGCTTTTATATATATAGATTGGAATATGTTTGTATTTTTGCTATAGCTTTAGATGCCTAACTCACTTTTGTTATTTTTCTATTAGCTTGCATTTGTTTTGTGTAGTTTGCACCCTTAACTGTATCCTAATAATTACAATTAGAAAAAGGCACAGTAAACATCTCCTGCCAGATGACATTGAATGCTAAAAGGCTACAACTGTGTTGTCAGACATACTAACATGCTCATTAGTAAATAATTAACCAGCACACCTTGAAAAGCATAACGAAAACCATGACGATGATAAAAATCTTAAAAACCAAGAACACTAATTATCTCCTTCATACATAAATGCTTCATATATTCTTAAATCAAACTTATCAAACTTAGTTTTGTTTTGTAATTTCTGTCTTGACTCCAAAACACAGAAACTGGGAAAAAACTACTTACTTAAATAGGGTAGGAGCCCAATTAAAAACAGATGTTAAACAGCAACCTGCAGCCATATGAGGTCCTGAGGACTGAGTTTGAGAAACACTAGTTTACATCATATGTCTAGGAAAGTGCATCTGAGGAGGGAGGTAAAGCTAGCATCAAGAAATGCTCTGTATTTAGGTTTCAGAGTAGCATCCATAGTGTCACATAATTAAAGCTCCTATGTAAAGTGTGTGTTTTAGGTGTGCATAGTGCCCTATAAGGTATTCCTGAATTAACTGTATGTAAAGTATCACATTTTCAATTCAGAAGATGTTAGTTCCTATAGGAGCAATTCTTTATCTGCTCCTGTAATCCTATGAAAACATAAGACAAGCAGCACAAAATTCTTTTTGAACATCTATCCATTCCAGTAGAGCAGCTGAACTTACTAAGCAGCAGAAATGTGACCACTGGACTTCCCAAGGCCATGGGAGTAATGTCAGGGGTACTTTTAGCCTATGGCAGATGAACTGATTTGGCTACCCTAGATTCTTGAAAATAAAGGTGCTAGGGTTGCTCTTCAGGGCAATGCCATAGGGAAAACATTTTTGCTTCCCAAAAGACACATCCAAATGAAAGTTCCAGAAATAACTTTTATTTATTTAGAGCTGTAATAGGCTCCATAAAGTAAATAACCATGAAGAGATGGCAATAGATTTGTGAAATACCAATGGGTCCTGATAAAAGACTCTCATTGTATACAATAAAACCAGCTAAGTCCTACATGGCAGCCAACCATACATTAATAATTTCAATATTTTTCTGCATATTAGGAAGTTTTTCAACGCGCAAAGAACCAACTTTATATTCACAAAATCTTTCCTGTGATGAAATGGTGCTTTGTCAAGCAATAACTCTATGAGGAACCACACAACTCAGTAAGAATCATAAAGTGCCATTAAAGAACCATCATTTTTAGCAGTTCAGGCTGAGGTCAGATCTGGATTCCACCTCAGTTACCCATTTATACAAATCACACACCCTCCATCCCTCTGCATTTTATCTCTAAGTACAATAAGCACACAACCAATGCACACAATGTCATTTGTAATATATCAGTGAAACAAAAACAGTTTCTTACAAAATAACACAGGGCATAGGCATGTATCAAACATCAGTCAGGAATTAAGACAAACCTTATGGTGTAAACAGCTGTGAATGAAGGAATAGCCATTATGAATCAACTGATGCCCAGCCAGTCAACCAACAACATACAAAAAATTAGGCTAAAGCATTTTGTTAAACCTTATGTAAAGGCACAACACAAAATACATTTTCCCTTAGAGGCTTTTCCAGGCATTTATTGCAGTAAAATCCCTTACAATTTACAGGAAATCTAGTTGTTAAAAGATGCCATTTTCACTGCACATCAGAATTAGACTGCAGTCTTTCCAGTTGCATTAAAGATTGAGTCTTTCCAGTTGCATTAGATACCTCAGACTATTTTAACAAAACCCAGCCACTCTTCACTGGCATTAATGACATGTAATCAGGGATGGACTAGGAGAAAAAATTGTCCCTGAACTTTTTTCCAAGCTGGCTCATCTCAGTCAGCCAGACACTAACCATCCTTGCACTCCCCTTTAGTGTATGTACACATAACATTCCCTCCAGACATGTAAGTAAGATGGTACAGTATACTGACTGACATTCTATCATTTGCTGTACAGATGCTGCACTGTCCCCTTGACTCACTGAAACTCCTACAGCTGCATTGTCTTCCTGATTTTCACCAACTATACTTTGCTGATCCGCAAATGCTGCACTTTGCTCAGTCTTGAGAAAAAACTAACAATGTTTGATGGTATACTACATTGGCTAAGTTAGGCATTAGTTATAATGCAGCCTGTATTCATCACCTGATAGCTAATGTTAACTCCACTCCACATTAGAACATTACAACAATATAGACAAGACCAGGCCATTCAATCAAACAATGATTACCAGTCCTATACACTTAATTTCAATATGAAATCAAGTCTAGTTTTGAAAGTCCCTAAAGTCCTGCTGTCTACCACACTACTTGGTAACTTAAATCGCATTTTAATCAGATCACTAGGACAGCATTTTTTCACCTAAGAAACATAGCAAAAGTTAGACCTCTTATATCCTTGAAAGATGCTGAGAAACTAGTTCACGCATTTGTTTTCAGTCGACTAGATTACTGTAACGCACTCCTCTCAGGACTACCCAAAAAAGACATAAATCGTTTTCAACTAGTGCAGAATGCAGATGCTAGAATCCTAACTAGGAAAAGAAAATCCGTACACATTTCTCCAGTTTTGATGTCACTACACTGGTTACCTGTGTCATTCAGGATTGACTTTAAAATTCTGCTTATAGTTTATAAAGCCTTAAATAATCTCGCCCCATCTTATATATCAGAAAGTCTGACACCTTATATTCCAAATCGTAACCTTAGATCCTCAAATGAGTGTCTGCTTAGAATTCCAAGAACAAAGCTTAAAAGAAGTGGTGAGGCGGCCTTCTGCTGCTATGCACCTAAAATCTGGAATAGCCTGCCAATAGGAATTTGCCAGGCTAATACAGTAGAGCACTTTAAAACACTGCTGAAAACATATTACTTAAACATGGCCTTTTTATAACTTCAATTTAACTTAATTTAACTTAATCCTGATACTCTGTATGTTCAATTCTTCATAATAACTATTCATGGTGGCTTTAAAATCCGTACTGACCCCTACTCTCTCTTCTGTTTCTTTTTCCGGTTTCTTTGTGGTGGTGGCCTGCGCCACCTCCACCTACTCAAAGCTTCATGATGCTCCAACAATGATGGATGGATTAAAAGGCAGAAGTCTACGTGACCATCATCATCAAGTCCTTCCATGAGAACCCTAAATCCAAAGAGGACTGTTTCATTTATGTTAGGTAGAATGCCCAGAGGGGACTGGGCAGTCTAATGGTCTGGAATCCCTACAGATTTTATTTTTTTCTCCAGCCGTCTGGAGTTTTTTTTCTGTCCCCCCTGGCCATTGGACCTTACTTATTCTATGTTAATTAATGTTGACTTATTTTGTTTTCTTATTGTGTCTTTTATTTTTCTATTCTTTATTATGTAAAGCACTTTGAGCTACTGTTTGTATGAAAATGTGGTATATAAATAAATGTTGTTGTTGTTGTTGTTGTTATGCCATGTGTCTATGGTTCTCTGTGTGAAGAAAAACTTCCTAGTGTTTGTGTACAAAATTTACCCTTAACAAGTCTCCAACTGTGTCCCTGTGTTCTTGATGAACTCATTTTCAGGAACAGTCTCAAAACACTACTAATTCCCTTACTAATATTCAATATTTCAATCATGTCTTCTCTTAAACTTGTTTTGATTAAAGTGAAAAGGCTCAACTCTTTTAAGTCTTCCTCATAACTCATCCCCGGCTGTCCTGGAACCAACCTAATTGCACTTCTCTGGACTTTTTGTAGCACTTATATGTCCTTTTTGTAGTATGGAGAACAAAACTTTACATGTTACTCCAGATAAGGTCTAACCGGTGCATTATAAAACTTGAGCATAACCTCCTTGGACATTGTCTGGCAGTTGATAGTGTGGAGTCCACTACAACTCCTAAATCCCTCTCATAAGGTGTGCTTGTGATTTTCAGACCTCCCACTGTGCATTCAAGCCAAACATTTTTCTTCCTACATGTAATTTCTTTACTTACTTACATTAAATTTTATCTGCCACAAATGTGCCTAAGGCCTGTATGCTGTCCAAGTCTATCTGTAATCATTAAATGGATTCTAGATTATCTGTCAATCCACCTAGTTTAATATAATCTGCAAACTTAACCACCTTGTTATTTATATTCCTATCCAAATCATTTACTTATATTAAAAATAGCAATGGCCCTAGCACTGAACCCTGGGGAACACCACTCTTAACATCAGCCAATTCTTATAAGGTTCCTCACACCATAACCTTCTGCTTCCTGTGTCTGAGCCAGTTCTGCACTAATCTACACACTATACCCATACTCCCACTTCTTTTAGATTGATGCCCAAACTCTCATGTGGCACCTTATCAAATGCTTTCTGAAAGTTAAAATAAATAATAGTATATGCTCCTCTGTGATCATATGCTTTTGTTGCTTTCTCATAGAATTTCAGCATGTTAGTAAAACATGACTATTCCTGTTTAAACCCAAACTGACTGTTCAGTAAAATTCTTCTTATTTTCATGTGTTGCTCTATTATATCATTAATAATTGCTTTGATTATTTTGCACATGATGCATGTTACGATAACTGGTGTATAGCTGCTTGGTTCTGCCTGATGACAGTTTTTATATAAAAGGATAGTATTTGCCATTTTCCTGTCCTTCAGACTTTCCCCAGTGTGTAGTGTCTTCCTAAAAATGTGCCAAGGATTTATATATATACTTATTTACCTCCTTAAGAACTGAAGGATAAAAATGATCTGTTCCTGGTGATTGGTTTAATTTGAGCCTATTTAATCTGAGGAGTACTTCTCCCTCTACAGTACAATATCCAAATCACTCACTACATTTTTAGTAGTCTCATTTACTGTTGGGTGGTTATCCACTTTCTCAGATGTGAAAACCTCAGACAAATGCAAGTTCAGAGCTTCTGCTATTTTACTCTCTGTATTTTTTTATTTTCCCTTTGCAATTTCTGAAGCACTTCACCTTCTCTTTATGACTGTTCTTTTACTACTACACTACCCTTAACGAGTGTGAGAAAGTTACGGTTTTCGATGAACTGACCCTTCTAAACTCTGACATTGTTGCAGTTCCTCACTAATGAATCAATCATTTTTATAGACTTCTACAGAAGCATATTAGAGCCAACTACAGGAGAGAAAAAAAGTGTAGTTTTTATTTTGGATAGGCTGTAAAATGTAGATGCAATTAATCCTTTAGAACTTGGATATCAGAGACATACATTTAACTATTTTTAACTAGTGTATGTTATTTTTGTACCTGAGCCAAATGTCATTTGTGGAATTCACCTTGACCAAATGGATGGCCAAGTCAGCCCCATGTTGGAACACTCCTTTGTATTTATACAGAGTTGATTTTCTTCAGCAGTTATTTATGATTGCTAATACAGTAATCCCTCCTCAATCGCGGGGGTTGCGTTCCAGAACCCCCCGCGATAGGTGAAAATCCACGAAGTAGAAACCATATGTTTGTATGGTTATTTTTATATATTTTAAGCTCTTAGAAACTCTCCCACACTGTTTATAAATATTCTCCGCACAGTTATACAGTAAACCCTCGTTTATAGCGGTTAATCCGCTCCAGACAGATAAATGAATTTCCACAAAGTAGTATTCTTTATTTATAAATCTAATATTTTCGCAGTTAGAGCATAGAAAACCTGTTTACGACCTTCTAAATACGTTTTTTAACATTATTAGAGCCCTCTAGACATGAAATAACACCCTTTAGTCAAAAGTTTAAACTTTGCTCCATGACAAGACAGAGATGACAGTTCTTTCTCACAATTAAAAGAATGCAAACATATCTTCCTCTTCAAAGGAGTGCCATCAGGAGCAGAGAATGTCAGAGAGAGAGAGAAATGTAAACAATCAAAAATCAATAGGGCTGTTGGGGTTTTAAGTATACGAAGCACCTGCAATAAAGCAGCCGCAATGAAGGGATCAATGTGAAGGTAGTCTTTCAGCATTTTTTACAGGAGCGTCCGTATCTTCTAAGCAAACAGCCTCTGTGCAAACAGCCCCTCTGCTCACACCCCCTCCGTCAGGCGCAGAGAACGTCAGAGAGAGTGAGAGAGACAGTGAAAAGCAAACAATCAAAAATCAATACGGGCTGTTAGTGCTTTGAAATGTGCGAAGTACCATACGGGAAGTATATTGTATATCATTACGTAATACGTGCTCTGATTGGGTAGCTTCTCAGCCATCTGCCAATAGCGTCCCTTGTATGAAATCAACTGGGCAAACAAACTGAAGAAGCATGAACCATAAATTAAAAGACCCATTGTCCATGAAATCCGAACCAGCAAAAAATCCGTGATATATATTTAGATATGCTTATATTTAAAATCCGCGATGGAGTGAAGCCGCGAAAGTCAAAGCGCGATATAGCGAGGGATCACTGTAGTGTGATCTTGAACCCCGGACACAGACAGACACGGACACCAATTGCCCCGAAGCACACACATTTATTCTATTTTTCTTTTTGTGACGGACAGCCGGGTCCCATGCCTGGCCGGGACGCCTCTGCTGCATACGTCCCGGGGGAGTCACCATGGACAGTGCAATGCCTCCCCCGGGGCGCCTCGGGGCAGCCTCCCTGGCTGTGGGTCCTTCCTCAGTCTCCACCGTGGCTCCAGGGGACATGGAGTCCACCACAGCCCGGTTGGGAGATGGGGTGGCCGCTAGGGGGTGCTGCGGAGAGCCAGCCGCCACATTGGACGACTTACCAGCCCCACCCGGAGGTGCAATTAAGACCAGCTGGTCAGGCACCTGGAGCACTTCTGGGTGGGCTATAAAACGGGCGAACTTCCCTTCATTCTTGGCCAGAATCGGGAGGAAGAGGATGAGGTTGCCTGGGAGGAGTCGTGGTGCCAGAAAGGGTTGGTTATAGTTTTGTGCCTTCTGCTTTGGAACTGTGTATTGCCTGTGGGTCACGGGGAAGACGTGCACCCACGGGTGAAGAAAAGAATAAAGCTTGTGTGTTTTATACAAGTGCCTCTGCGTGGTCTGTGCCGGGTCGGGTGCTATATAGTACCTTTTTACATCTTCTACAGCACACACAGTGTATCAATCACCACAATTCAAAGTTCTTTTTTTCTTCCTCTTCTTCTTCTTCTCTCTATCTCTCTTTCATTTTGCCACCTCAACTTTACTCTTGCAAGCTCTGTTCCCAGCCTCCCAACTCCAGCTCCCTCAATGGAGTGAGTCGGCCTCCTTTATACTGCACCTGGAAGAGCTCCAGGTGTCTCCTGATTGACATCCAGCAGCACTTGCGGGTGTAGCGAAAATGCTTCATGCCCAGTCTCTGGAGCTGTCCAGGTGCTCCCAGGTGATGGCCACAGACCCTTGCCAGGTTGAGCTTCTAAGCTCCAGTTTCGTGGCCCTGATGTAAACCAAGGTGACTGCCCTCTCGTGTCCCAGGGGAGGTACTGCAGGTCATATGTCCTTTCCTCCGGTCTTCTCTTCAAAAGGGTGTCCCAGCTGGGCAAGATCCCTTCACACTAGGCAGAAAAGTCCTTCACACTAGGCAGAAAAGATCCTAGCTTGCATTGGCTTACAGAACTGGTTAAACTGAGATTTAGGAACAGTGTCCTCAAGGTTTTTTATGTGGAATATGGAGACCAGGAGATGTAACGTCAGGCAGAATCGTAAAATAGAACAACCATAGGTCAAAACTGAAATGATTGAAGAACCAGAAAGACAAAACAGGAGGGTAAACCCAAAGAAAAGTTGAAAATCAACAAATTCATCAATCATATGGTGTACAAGTATAATAAAATTCTTATCTGAGTGTCTACCTTGCAGAGTACAACCATCTACTAATAAGTAGATAGATAGATAGATAGATAGATAGATAGATACTTATAAGTACTGGTACAATTAAGAGTACAGTAGCCGAAAGAAAACATAACACTTGGTCTACTTAAAATACAGCTAACTACATTGATATTTTTAGAGGTATTTGAAGTTACGCGGAAGTTCTGATGTATTTATAGTACAGCATGACTAACACTAATGTTATTGGTGTGCCACTCACGGTCATATGTTGCATAAACAAAATGATGGTAAAGAAAAAACAAAAAATAAATGAACAGACTAATCAAAACCCTACAAAAATGGGTTCTTCATGATAAAGTTCTGGCAAGTGAATATATTTAGTTTTGCCAGCTTTATTGATGTGCCACCATTTTAAAATGATTTTATGTAGAAATGTAGAAGATATTACAGTCATTAGTTGATAATATAATAAACATAACTAAAATTTAATTTTAGTCTTTATTAATATTAACAAACTGAGAAAATCTTTTGTTTCAGACAGAGTTGCCTAAGCAGAGTTGGCAAACTAGGTCTTTATTTAAAAAAAAAGGTTGAACCTAGAATCAGAACAGATCAGACATGAAGCAGACTCAGCCTTAACATTAACTTGGAAATGTGTGAGTTATTTTCCTTCTTTTTCACCTGGTCATATGTTAATTGTGAGATATTGTTCTATTTCTTTTGCTCTCAATTCATATGTAACTGTGTAATTTTTGTAAATTAAAAGTATAACAAATATTATGCTTTCTATTGTTTATTCCATATGAAACGACACTACTGTTCTTACATTAAAAGTTATTAATTAAAAAGCACTTGTCATATTTAACAGAAATTAAAAGACAGAGACCCATACACAAAAAAACTGTAATCCCTTATTAAAATACCAAATGCATTTGATGCATAAGGGTGATTTGAAAAAATATCATCTTCTGTTGTTGTTTGCAAGAGTATTTAACAATTTAAGGCTGAAAAATGGTTCAGATTCAAGATATTACAATTCCTTGGTGGTACATCAAGTAAAAAGGTTGAAAACACATGGCCTGGAGATATCTCATTACAGTTGATTACATATGTCTCAACAGCCTGTTATTGTTCACCATTCGCTTTGATTAATAGGTTTACTATTATCCAAAATTATGCTGTGTGACTATTATAAACTAAGATAAAAGATAATTCTCTTCTTTGCAGTATTGGGTTTATAGTAGATGGGGTGGCTGACCAGTTGTGTTGTGGTGTGCAAAATCTGCCAGTGTTTGCCTATATTTTCATTATATTTTGCTCAAGACAAAAACAAGATGAATTTAAATACAGGACACTTGCATGGGCCATTTAACATCAAAGCGTTCTGTTTTCCTGAATTGTACCAACATCACTCACAGTAACAGTTGCTTGAACTGAGCAGGAATTCAGGAGATGCTACAAGCTGTATTGATGATTTTATCACCTGTGAAGGGAAGGGCACCAGTACTAAATTGTTTTACAGCTTGGGAAAGGAAAGCTCTTAAAATATCAAACATTCTATTGCTTGGGAAAACATATTCAAATAGATTAAAGAGTCTGAGTGAATTTATCCATCATATTGACAGCCAGCCAATTAGAGTATGTAATAATAACATGTTACAAAACCCCCTTGGAAATTTTATAATAAATATGCCTTATCTGAGAGTGACATCAGAAGAAGAGAACAGAACAACATCAGAAGAGGGCGAGAGCGAAGTCTAGAGAGGACACCAGCCATGTGCGACTGCTTTCATCTGATCATCAGCAAAAGGGCTAAATCCCAAGTTGCCTAGGACATTCACCCTTGACATCTTTAATTTTTCATAAGCTTTCTCTAAAGACTAATATATATATTATATATCCATCCATTTTCTAACCCGCTGAACCCAAACACTGGGGTCTGCTGGAGCCAATTCCAGGGCACAAGGCAGGAACCAATCCCGGGCAGGGTGCCAACCCACCGCAGGACACACACAAACACACACTAGGGCCAATTTAGAATTGCCAATCTATCTAACCTGCATGTCTTTGGATTGTGGGAGGAAACCCACGCAGACATGGGGTGAACATGCAAACTCCACGCAGGGAGGACCCGGGAAGCAAACCTGGGTCTCCTAACTGCGAGGCAGCAGCGCTACCACTGCGCCACCGTGCCACCCATATATCAAATATACATTTTATAAATACATACATACAGTATTATATGTTATATATATATATACATTTTCTTTTATGCTTTTCTCCACTGTTATTATTGGTCTTTAATAAATACCATGATGATTTTAACTTTCTATACTTTGTCTTCATATCTAGTGTGATTGAGCTAATAAGGTAATTTTTACGAGCACCTGGAGCAGTACAGGAGTGCCATATGATCCAAACTGCAAGGTTTATCAAGCTGCGGAGCTCTGTCCAATAATGAACAGTGGGTTAAAGTAAAACATTCACTGGTTGATAAATGGCCTGTGGCTAGGGTTCTTGACTGTCTAAGTATTCAGTAAATAATAAAAAAACAGAGAATATTCTGGTACTAAAGCGGAGAGTCTAGAGTACTCTTTTTGTAAATGTAAGTTACCAGAACATTTGAGTAATGATTAGGAGTTTCAAGAACATTCTAGAAGTAAGTAGGACTTTCTGTTTTAGCCCTTTCTGATGATAGAGTCTCAGCAGAAACAAGGAATAGGATGGTGCAAAGCCTGTAGCAGCCACTGTTAACAGACATTCCTCAACATCTTAAAGATGTCAAATGAATATGAACAGCTTAAGTTGGAGGATCTGGTAACAGAGAGACCATCATTCTTTGATTTTCCTATGTAAAAAGGGCCAAGAAAGGTCTCATTTGTTTTTCAAGAACCCCCAGAACAGTTGACAGATGATACAATCATCAACAAAGTTTGTGAACCGTGCATTATGGTAGTGAACAATGCAGCTGAAAGAACAATACGTCTCATTGAAAAGTACAATGTCATAGTAATGCAGGATAAGGAATAGAAATCGATTATTCTTCAACTGGTTGCAAACCACCACAAGAAATTTTCACCTTCAACAAATATAGTACTAATGTTGTAGACATACAAGTTTGTAAAAGTTGTCTGCTGTTCAGTTATGATGACATAAAAACAGCCATTATGAAGTGATCCATAGATTTTATTTTCAATTGAATATTGTGTATTTGTTATTAATTAGAAAGAATAAAACTAACCTTGTGGAGAACCTGAATTTGTTATTTATTGACCACCCTAGTGACTATATTCTTCTCACTGAAAGTTTAACATTGGAATTTTGATTTTATTCTAACCATTTCAATATCGGTTTTGAAATACATTATTGACTATATATTCAACATTGCAAAATCACCTTTAAGATTAAAGACTGTGTAATAATAATGACCACAAGACATTGCAAAGGTTTGGGGCAGCCACCCATATAATTGTTACCGGCTGCAAAATTTCTTAATAATTAAATCCATGTTCACACAACTCAGTCTGTAGCGGGGCTACATGGTAGTAATAGTGTTGTCAGTGTTTGTACCACGTGCGTCTTGTTTCCATCGTCCCGTTTGCTGTTTGTGTGTGTCAGTGAATGCCGTCCCTGTAAAGGGGGACGAATGATGGAAGGAGACCACAGCCCCAAACCTGGAAAACACCAGTTTACAATCAATTACATCTGTCACAGGACTATAAAAACAATCAAGAGGGAACAAAGAGGGAGATGAGAGAGGAGAGAGAAGGAGACTTTCATTTTGAATGACCACTAACCATCTGTACCTGCTGTATTCCACATTGCGCATTTCCATCCAGTTTGTTTTTCATTCCGCCGGACTTACTCCAATACCCTCATCACGAGAGACCCCGGGGTCGGATTTCATCATCCACCACGCGCCGAGGATACACAGTGAGGCTGATCCATTTTGTTCCGGGAATTACAAACACTCCATACGATCGGTTAACCAGCCTTCTGCATTCAGGACAATTGTTACTCGGACTCAAGTTCACAACCGTTCATTTCCGTATCTCATTCATTTTTGTTATTCGTGTTGTTTGTTATATGTTACAAGGGCAAGGGAGGGTTTGTTATATTCATATAGGTTATTGTCATGTTGTTGCTTTGGTGGAGGGATATATATATATATATATATATATATATATATATATATATATATATATATATATATATATATATATATATATTTATTTGTTTTGCTATTCTGTTTCATTTAATACAATTTATCAGTTTAAATTTACATATCTGCTTTTCTTTTGTGCTTATTTACACCATCAATTGTGGGGAAAAGTTTAATTTGTTAAAGGTACGGCTTGATTATTAGATCCAACCTCAGTAATTTATCCAGGCCACAGGTTTTGGAGGTGTAGCGGCCGTTACAAGTCCAAAACAGAACTAACTCAGTATTAACAAGATGCCGGCTTTAAAGGCCATTAAAGGAAGTGATGTCATCAGGACCAGAACCGGAAGTGACGTCGTTGGCTGCCCCAGAGCCAGGCAGGATTTCCCTAGAATGGTCTGTAAGAGATCGAGAGAGAGAATAAGCGCACTTCACCACCCCCTGGTCCAGCGTGGAATTACATATATTCGAGCCCCTTTGTTGCCTCCTAAACACGCGTCTGTGACAGTATCACCCCTCAGCCCAGACCCGTCGGGTTAGGCGTCCTGCACAGAGAGGTCGTAAAAGGCGAGAAAGAGCATCGGCATTTGAATGGAAAGAACCCTTCCGATGAACGAGCAAGAATGTATAAGGTTGCAGATCAAGGAACCACCTAGTGACTCGCGGGATTCGACTCCTTATGCAGAGCCATCCACTGTAAAGGTGCATGGTTCATGACAAGAGTAAATTCACGACCCAAGAGGTAATACCTCAACTGTGAAATCACCCATTTAATCGCAAGAGCCTCTCTCTCCACATACCTGGATTCCCAATCCAGCAGTTTCCTGCTCAGGAACATGACGGGTGTTCAGCACCATCAATGCTGTGGGTCAGCACTGCTCCCAGGCCTTTGTCCGAAGCGTCCATCTGGAGGATTAAAGGAAGTGAAAAGTCAGGTGCTTTTAAAACAGGTGCTGACGTCAGGGCCTTTTTTAAGTCACTGAATGCAGCTTCCGTCGTATCAATCCATACCACAATGTTAGGAGCACTGTTCTTTGTTAAATCACCCAAGGGCGCAACTCTCTCTGAAAAGCGTGGCACAAACAAGCGGTCGTACCCAGCTAGACCGAGAAATGCTTGGACATGGCCGCTTGGTTTGCGGACGGGGCCATTTCAAAATGGCATCTATTTTAGAGCACTATGGCTTTACAGTGCCACGACTCACCAGGTAGCCGAAGTATTTGGCTTCTTTCAACTCAAAAAAACATTTTTTTGGATTGATTTGAAGACCGGCCTTACCCAGTGTCCGTAATACCGTTCGGACATGCTGTAGGTGTTACTTCCATGTGCTGAAATAAATGACGACGTCATCCAGGTAGGCAGCATTATACGTGTTATGGGGTCGGAGCACTTTGTCCACCAGACTCTGGAAAGTCGCTGGAGCCCCATGTAGCCCAAATGGAAGTACACGATACTGCCAGTGCCCGCTAGTGGTGCTAAACGCGGTTTTAACCTTTGCGGAGTCTGTTAAAGGAACCTGCCAGTACCCCTTGGTCATGTCAAGTATGGTCAAAAATTCAGCCTGTCCAAGCCTCTCAAGGAGGTCATCCACTTGAGGCATAGGATAAGCATCAAATTGTGAAACTTGATTAAGTCAGCAGAAGTCATTGCAAAACCTCCAACTTCCGTCAGGCTTACTAACCAAGACTATTGGGCTGGACCAGAGACTATAACTTTCCTCTATGACTCCTAAGTCTCGCATGCGCTTGATTTCAAGTTCCACTTCTGCCTTCTTTGCCTCGGGAAGCCGATAGGGGCGTTCTCGGACTATAACCCTGGATTCGGTCACAATGTCATGGCCAATCAGAGAGGTCCTTCCAGGTTTTTCATCAACCACCTCCTGGACGGACAAGATAACTGCTTCGAGCTCTTGCCTCTGTTGGGTACTCAGATTAGGGTCGAAGTTAAGTGTGTTGGTCCGAGAAAAGAATGAGCGGGGCTGGCCAGAGGAGGGATCAGGGTCCCTTTCTTTCCACGGTTTCAGCAGATTCACATGATATATCTGCTTGTTCGGCTGACGATTGGGTTGTTTCACCAAAGAGTAGACGAGCCCTTTCCTCTCCTTAACTTCGTACTGTCCTTGCCAATGGGGGTTGTCGTCCATATAATAATTCAAAGGGTGAGAACCCCGTCAAGGCTTGGGGGACTTCCCGGTAGGCAAATAGTACGGGGAGTTTATCCCAATTCCTTCGATCCCCGCTGACCACCTTGCAAAGCATCTGTTTGAGAGTCTGATTAAATCTCTCCACTAGACAATCGGTTTGAGGATGATACACCGCGGTCTTTAAGTGCTTCATTTTAAGTAACTTAGCAGTTTCCTTGAACGTCTTTGAGGTAAACAGTGTCCATTTGTCCATAAGGACTTCTTTTGGAATTCCAACACGCGCAAATACCCCTACTAGTTCCCGTGCGATGGCTTTAGATTTAGCTGCGCGCAACAGAACAGCTTCTGGATATCGGGTTGCATAATCCACAAAGACTAATATATATTTATGTCCTTGGGCCGAGGGTTCCAGGGGTCCCACTATATCGACCCTTATTCTTTCGATTGGGACAACTATTAAGGGAAGAGGAACATGAGGAGCACAGTCCTTCCTAGGAATTTGCCGCAGCTGACACTCAGGACACAAGATACAGAAGCGATGATCCTCCTTGTTAATTCCCGGCCAATAAAATTGGAGCTTGATATGCTCTAAAGTTTGTTCGGTGCCCAGGTGGCCTCCTAGGAGGTGGGTGTGTGCTAACTCACAAACCTTCCACTGGAAAGTTTGCGGGATTAACAACAGCTTCTGCACCCCCCCTCGAGTTCACTAACCCGATATGATAACTCATTTTCAATTACAAAGTGGGGCCCCTGTGGCATGGGTTGATGAGTGTGTTGGCCATTGACTAGGACAACTGCTTTCTTAGCAAATTTAAGGGAATCATCAATCCATCATTCCTGTTTAAACGAGGCCGGTATTTGTTTAAATTGGAAATTTAAATACAAGAGAGGGTCAGGTCTGACCTCGAGAGACGGAGAGTCATCCCGTTCCACCGAGATGCGGACAGATGATGTAACAGTCTGTGACGGCCCGGTAAGCTCTTCATCCTCCTCTTGGCCCCTCCTATGTCTCACTGCCAGCTGAATACACTTTGTGGAGACAACCTGCGATGGAGGATTCCCGTCTGTTACTAGGCCCAATTTCATTTTAGGAAAGGTCAGTACTTCGCCGCTTTTATTATCAGACCAGTCCCACCCGAGAATCACAGCGAAAGGTGGATTTGGGAGGACCGCTACGGTGATTTTCTTAACTGATCCTCCCTGGCTAATTAAACATCGGGCAGATTTATAGAACTGGATATCCCTGTGTATACAGGTTATATTGGTCTTTGTTTTTATCCACTGCTGTGGTAGTACATATGTATTATCGTGGTATTTCCCTCTACTTGCCCTTTACCTGTTTCCTCAAGGGTAAGTGTTCTCGTCAAGTTCGTTATCGGGTTGGTCTACTGTTGCACTTTAAGATGAACACACACATACATAGCTATACGCATATACACAGACCCTAACCACAACAGTGTCCAATGAATGACACACACACACTGATTAACCTCTAGCACTTTAAACCATGCAAGCGCATAACACAGCCTGTCACTCAGCACTTCAAGAGACTTACCTATTATCGGCATGAACAACATACGATGTTTCAAATAGACCTCAGACCTAAATATTACTTTTGATTTCCAAGAAAATATTAAAACATACAAAGACTCAGTGTCCTTGACTATAGGCCATTTTATCAGCCAAGAATACATTCTTCTCGTACTGTCCGTAACTATTGAGTGGCGGCCTCACTCTCAGCCTTAAAACCTCGCAGCACAGAACTAATGGCAAAATCTCCAGCTGCTCTAGGTGCTCTTAGAAATCTACCTTATTAATTCAACCACTCTAGACATTAAGACAAAGCATTGAAAGTTAAAAGCAGCATGGTATTTATTACAAGAATAATAATACCACCACTGGAACAAAAGAATAGTAGAGAATAGGTACTGATAGGAAAGCCTGAATATATATAGTCTTTAGAAAAAGCTTACGAAGAAGTTACAGATGACAAGGATGAATGTCCTAGGGAGGCGTTTGATTTAGCAATCGATGTTCATGATGCCTTTCTGACGACCAGTGGTGTCTTCATCCGTTCCTCTTCTTCTCCTTCTGTGATTTCTTTTTCTCTTTGTTCTCTTCTTCTCTTCTCCTTCTAACGTTGCTTTCAAACCAAGGCATATTTATTATGAAATGTCATGCCTTGTTTTCACAACACATGCACCTGATTGGCTGGCTGTCAAAATGGTTGATGAATGAATTCACTGTCCGTAAAACCTTTAATGTTCTCTGAGGTGTCAGTAGATCTTCCTTTCCCAGGCTGTAAAATAATTAGGCATGGCGTAGTCTTCCTCTCCCAGGTTATAAACCAAATTGTTGTCCCAGATGTCCATCCATAAAGTAATCAATAACCTGAGGCATGTGTGGTGTTATGGGTCCACAGCTCGTTGAGCAAAGGCCATTCATTTTAAATAAATAATCACCGCACCCGAGGCGGCTTCGTGAGGGGGGCGTTGTTGTAGCGAGCCGCGGGGCAGTCAGCGATGTGGGCGTTTCTCACGTAGTGCACAGGTGAGGAACTGCCCACATCCGTGATTGCTCCCGTGGCTAATGCTACAGCTGTGATGGCCCCTCGTCATTTTAAAAAGAGGCGCGAGTCGGTTGTGAGGGATGGAAAAATGAAAAAAAAGAAACAAAAGAAAGAGGACGGAGGTTACTGGGAGCAGGAGAGGAAGCAGGTCGGTGAAAAGGGAGAGAGAGCAAGCGAACGAGCGCTCACGGACAGCTGCGAGGGCCTGGGGTGTTGGGCCTACACCCAGACGTGTGAGTTAGATGTCGCTCCCACTGAGCGATTATGTAGCGGGAGTGACCAAGGGAAGGCGACTGGCCACAGAGAGGCCGTGGAAAGGCAGCGGAAGTCGGGAGGCTTGGTGGTGGAGTCCCCAGTGTGTGCGTCCTGGCCATTGGGGTAATCAAGTCTCTGAGGCTGGGATGAGTGCCATACCAGAGCCAGGGATCGGAAGGTCTCCAGTCTCGAGTGTGTAGAGGAGGGCAGCTGCAGAGAGCGTCTTGCCTACTGCTAAGCCCAAACGGGATAAGCAGGGGAGACGCTAACAGAAAAGAAGCACCGAGCTTGTTTGTTGTTTTTAAGACTGCTTCCATGAGAAGATTTTACCTCTGGTTTTAAAGGATTGTTTTTTTCTATTTATTGGTTTTACCTCTACGTTCTTTTATTGGATTATTTATTTAATGAAACATTTGGAGTACTGCACTATTTATGGAACACTGTTTTGATTGTTTCTTTTAATAAAAGCACTGATGCATTTTTTTTGTCACCACCCCTTGCTCGAATTGTTTATTTGCCTTCACTGACTAGCTCACTCGGTTTCATTATCGACGGTGTTGGGTTCAAGTGCTTCCAAATATCAGAAGGGAGTGTGGAGCCAGAACCCACATCGTCACAGCATAGCTCAGCATCCTTTCCCAGGCTGTAATACCAAATTCGCACTAAGCTGCGAACAACTGTTATAAAAGTAAGGTGTAAGGGAAGAAAACCTGCTTTGATTTTTCTTAGCTCATCTGTTGTCTTGTCTCGAACAAAATATAATGGTAACCAAAATGTACAGATTTCATACACCATAACAACATACTGGCAATCAACAATTGAAATGTTGCTGCCTGAATCAAAAAGGGCTTTCACTTTAAATCCGTTGACGATGACCTCTCCCGTATGAGCCATTAACAAAGGGTTTGAAAGTGCACACAATTCGCCCCCCTCTTTCCATTTACATTCCACCTTACTCCCAAAGAAGGTTCACGCCCACAGAATTGGGGAATCTGGTACAAACTCTGGTTTATGCCGAGGGGGCAGATGAGGAGGGACATAATCTCCACAGCATCCGCTAAAGGACCGTTCTGCTCTCTCAAATTGCGGGACTGTCCTAGATGTCTCTATGAGCTCCATGAGCTCGTTTACATTAGCAAAATCTTCCCAGACCGGCTGGGTGAAATGGTCGGGAAGGTTGTACATTACTAAGTAGCAGGTTACTTTTTGCACTATTTGGTACATAGTATACTCTGAGGGTTTTAACCAACCTGTCACTTTTTCCCATAGAGCCTCAACTTCCTCTTGAGTAGATCTCTTAGGATCTATCTTCCAAGCTTGCAAAGACTTCATCTGCTGGTCTGGGGAATCCCCATCTTGTTTTGGGGCCTTGGTCCCTGTGGGGATGACAGCTCTCTCCTCCAAGAGAGCATAATAAGTCCCTTTCACTTCCCCCGTAGAGACCAGCCCATGTCTGTGTGTCCCATTGACACTCTCCCTATTTAATTTGTGTTGCCCAGAACTAGACAAAGAGAGCAGAGTCTGCACTGGTTCTTTCCGAAATCCAAGGCGCAACCCCGGGAAGGTTGGCCCAGGTACTCTCCCACCTGGTCATGATTCAGGTCCGGTCTCATTTTCTTCTGGGTTGTTTCCATCCTGCCAGCTACGCCACTGTAACAATAATGACCACAAGACATTGCAAAGGTTTGCGGCAGCCACCCGTATCATTGTTCCCGGCTGCAAAACTTCTTAATAATTAAATCCATGTTCACATGACTCAGTCCAAAACAGAACTGACTCAGTATTAACAAGATGGCAGCTTTAAAGGCTATTAAAGGAAGTGATGTCATCAGGACCGGAACTGGAAGTGACGTTGTTGGCTGCCCCAGAGCCAGGTGGGATTTCCCTAGAATAGTCTGTAAGAGATCGAGAGAGAGAATAAGTGCACTTCACCACCCCCTGGTCCGGCGTGGAATTACATGTATTCGAACCCCTTAGTTGCCTCCTAAACACACGTGTGTGACAACTGAAATGTTCAGATTAATAGCAAAATTTCTTGTTTCTTCTCAAAATATAGATTAGAATAATCATGATTGGTCAGGTGCACTACAGATGATATGTGAATCATTCATGTCGCATTTCTCTATCTCCTTCACTGTTTCTTTTGTGCTCATTACCTCACTTGTTCATCCTTGCTCATAGTTTGTGGCAACCAGCACAGCCCACAGACTTGTAATTAGGTAACTGTGTTGTTAGGCCATCCCTGAGGGTAGTGTTTCCTTTTACTCAGATATTGTAGAACTGCCATTGTATAAATTAACTCAATGCCTTTTCTGTTTATTTTTTATCTGACATAGAACCCTCTATGTTAATTTTGGCCCTAGGATACAAACTAGGATAGCTTATATATTCATCTGCACCTACTCTATGTCAGACATATTGAAAATTGGAGCAGTAAACGTGGGCCAAAGTTCTCATAGCAAGCATTCTTATGTAATTTTTAAAAGGTGAGTTAAAGGTAGTAAAAAGAGGTAAAACTGAGAAACTGACCAAATGGTAGCATCAAGTAAGGAAAGCATGGTCAAAGCCCTGATAATAACGGTGTGAATTACCAGGAAACCTGCAATATGACATTGTAGGCAACACTAAAGTACCATCAATAATTAGTGTGTTGGTTTGATGTTTACATTCAATAAGCTTTGTTTTCATATGCATAACCTGTATATGAATTACTACTGTTTCATATACTGTATATATATATATTATTTCCACTTTTTATTATTATTTTGCCTTTTCTCTTTATTGATATATTTTTGCTTTTGTTTTCATTATATGCTTCGTAAGTCTGTGAAAAATTATTTGTTTGGTTCTATCAGGAGAAAATACTGAGATAATGAAATACTGAATTACTGAGAAATTTTCTTTGTTTCCAAAGATTTCTGAAATTGGGGGGTTGCCAATACACTGATTGTTTTTTCTAAAAAAAAAGCATTACCTTAAAGTTATTAAAAATGTCTGACTGCACTCTGGCATTGACAATCCCCCACAACTGAAACCCCGACACACTTTGAGCACCTGGATTACATAATGGCCAGTACACTAAAAGGAATGAAGCCAATACAAAAACATAAAAAGCATCCTGGTCCCTACAAAAATACTTTTCCTGCTGATATTCATTTGTGTCTCCTGGCAGAGCATGTTTTGGACTGTCTTGAATGAATATAGTCAGTACAAAATTATTATTTGTGTTGTGATTGTTTTTTGCTCTCGCTGTGGCTTTGAGGTGGCATTGTAAGTAGAATGACCTTTCCACAGACCTTTCCCTGAACATAATGGTCCCTGCTGGGCATAGATATTATAAAGGTATACACTGAAAAAATTTTTTCATTACTTCATGTGATTTTTATATATTTTTGAATTTGAATTCAAACATGAAAACAATTTTTTTCTATCATGTAGCAGTGTTTTACAAAACACATTTTCAGCTATTAATCACAGTTTTTTTTATTGTTTTTGCACTATAATTTTTTAAATATCAATACTTTAATACTAATGTTCTGGAATTTAACCTTTTCTAATATTAAAATTTATATTTAAGGCTTCTCAAGAAAATGAACTACAATAAGCACTGTTGATTCATATGCAGGTACAGGTACCTGAAAGATCTGTGAATCTTAATCTTAATAGGTTAGCAGTGAGGGCATAAAAAATGTTTTTTCTGTGAATAACACAGAAGAGCCCAAAATTTAGATTGGATTCAGAAGGAATAGTCAATTAAAAAAGCTATGCTTGGTGCCACAAACATCATCAGATCTACCTTGGTGGATCAAGATAAAGTGCTGTTACCACCACTTCATATTAAGTTTGGTTTAAAGACATGGTTTGTCTCACCCCTGTAAAAAGATGTAGCCTGTTTTATGTATTTGTGCCAAAGGTTTCTGGGTTTGTGTAAGGCTGAATTAAAGGGTATGATGAACAACTGGGAAATACAGGCGTGGGTAATAAAAAAAGTTTTTGGTTAACAACAAAAATTTAAAGTATGAAGAATGTGATAAAATACATTAGTTAAGTTTAAATAATTGGCTTTTGTAAGAAAAAAATGGGCATTGCCTATTCTGTTAGGTTTTCGTGGCACACTAGACCTGTTAAGAAAACAGATTTAAAAAGAATACAGGAATCCAGCTGCAGAAAACCCCCACATGCATTTCAACCTAAAAGACAAAACTCCAGCTTGTAGTAGGATGTGCCTGGACTTAATCTGATAACACAGGTTTTAATCAGAGGTGACCAGACATCTCCCTGGGGGCCCCTCTGCAGACCTCTTGAGCCAGAAGGTGTGAAATGGACTCAAGCAAGGATGAAGACCAGTAATTCAAGGAATGACAACTAAGATGGACAGAAGAACCCACCTATTAGAAGACACTGATATTATAACCGGAGGTTAATTAAATCCAGAGAAGGTTCAACCTTCCTTTAAATCTCTCTAACCATCCTGATGACTCTATCTCCGGGATATTCACTGGACAATCACTGCACTTCCTGGGTTTTCTTTCGGGACACCCTCTCTGGGATTCTTTCAGGGATGGGGAACTCTCAAAAATGACTGAAAACATCTGAATTCTGATCTCTGAACCGACAGTTATGAGCCACCTTCTCCTTGTGTAGCTGAAAAGATTAAACTCTCTTCTCTTTGTGATACTGAGAGCTGAGATCCAGTTTTCCAAACTAAACACTGAGCACTGTTTGCTTAGAAGAAGCAATTACTTCAAGTCTTGTGCTAGAAAGACTAATGCCTTTCCCTATGAAGCAGCAGTAGGCAGACAGAGGAAGCAGCAGGAGCACTGACAAGAATCATGCAGCAAAGAGAACAAGTGCTCTCCAAAACATGAAGAATCTTCAATTTGAACCGGGAGCAACAGCAATTCAACATATCCATACAACAGCAGACATCATACATAAAGACTTGGGATCATAAAACTATGTATCTGTGCCAAGATACAGTAGGACTCTAAATACCAGTATGCATTCAGCCTATATGTTATGTTTCTCTGTCTAGTGTGTCTGTGTCTAGTCTTACTGTATATGCCAATATATATATTAATTTATTATACTTTTATAACCCTTGTGTTTCACAATAAATTGCATTCATTTGCTTCTTAAAATGAGTGGGTTTCAGTTACCTTGACATACGTCTAAAGGCCAGGGCCCTGCCTCCTACAACAGGCAAAGATAAGGTAAATAAAGTAGGAGCCTTGCCGAATTATTTGATTAAATACCAGAATTGCCAAAGGCAAAACTGATAATTAATTAACCAAGTTAAAATGTATTTTTAAATTCCACATTATAATGGCTGGCTGGCCATCTTATTGATTATTAATCAATCAAAAAATCCTACAGATGTAACAGGAGTCTCAAAGTTTACTTCTAGGATTTGCATTTTGAAATATTCCCTGAAAATTCTTGGGGTTGTGAGTGAAAAGCAGGGTGAAACAGTTCATCAAATATGTCAAGAACATGGAACAAAATGCACCCGGGATGTTGGGATATCAGTATGAATGCATACAACTGCTGGATGATTCATAGGGACACATCAGAAAAATGCACAAACGATGGGACACCAAATAATCAAAAGAAATAAGAAGTGACAAAAAATAGAGAAGTTATATGTAAATCAATTTATGTGTTTTTGTTTTCTTTCCATATATTTATAAATATTAGGTTAAAAAATAATTACATGTTAAATTGATTTAGAACAATATTGTATACATGAACAAACTGTGTAATTTGTTACAATTTAATTTCATTTCTTTTTAATTTTGTACTTAAATGTAACATGATGGAAGCATTCTAATTATATATTTTAATGTGTTCATGAATGAGTTGAAGGCAAGGTTATATATTTAAGCCAGTTGAGCTTAATACAGACGATACTGCTGACAAACAAATTCTGAACACAACAGCTAGAGTTATGTAGTGAGCAAGCATGACCAAAACTGATCTTTTGAAAAAGGGATACACAATCTTCTCTTGTGAAGGGTTATATCTGGAAACCATCACCGTACAGGCTCCACAGCCTCCTTCACCACATCCAAGCTTAGATCCAGTCAGGCCAACTAATGAAATCATAGATTAAGGGTAAAATGTATTTAAATAGTTGGATATTTCACAATGAAAACATGTTTAGTGGTAACAGAGGAAATAATGGATTTCAGCACAATAAGGATTTATACAGTATATGCTGGATCTACCTCAATGCTTAGTTGCAGGTTTGAATTAAAATAATGATCATACTCTATAAATATTTTTTGCTGCTCCAACTAGGACTGTTCTTTTGTTTTCCATCAATGTTTTTTCCAATCATACATGACCATGTTCTGTTCATTTGGATCTACTGTACAATATGTGAGTACTTATGGATCATTCTCATGCCAACATTAGTACAGTCATTAGCATGTTGGTCTTTGCACTGTTGACCAATCAAAAATTGTTGTCGGGGCATGTCATCTTAGGGATCAATAGTAGCAGATATTTAATTACTTGGGAACCTAAGATAGCATCAAGTGCAGGAATCAGTGTAGGAGCAATCAAAACAAAGAAAAAGGGTTAGGTAAATTGTTACTGTTTAATGAAGTAAGGCAATTAAAGGTATGAAATTCCAAAGAAAAAGAAAAAAACAATAGAAACAGGGGATCAAAAGAAACTAGAACCAAGGGTGTACATTAATAGGCACTTAAATAGTAGACCATGGCTCAGTCAAAATATTAATGGCAAAATATGACAGACCCTTTACCAGGTTTGTCATTGGTGATGAAAATCCACTCAAATTCCTGTTCCAATCTCAGGAGGGTCTGCTTGATATTAGGATAATCAAAAAAAAGAAAAAGGAAAGGATCTTGAATTGCGAATCACAAAAACCCAATGCTATTAATTAATTTTCATGCTATACCGCTACATGCTATATTTCTACTATATACACACAATTTCACTTTCCTTTATTGTCCTTTTTATTTTCTGACCTGGTCACTTTTTATTCACTGGCAGGCTACACCAGGACAACTGTTTTGAAAAACAAAGTGTAGAACACATTAGAAATGAAAGACTATTCAGTCTCTGGTGTACTTTGTGATGTCTTTCATAAGGATACGTTTTCTTCTTAAATAGGTCAACAGGGTCATTTCGGGATCAGCATTTTTTTCAATCACCTAAAATGTCAAAAAACAAAAGTAGTAAGAGGATTTTACTGAACATAAACTTATATCTGACAACTTATACTCTATCCAAAACTGGAAAGAGAACAAAATATACTGTAATGAGTTTGGTTGCTAGCATCTCATTTAATTTGCTCTACTACTTTGTCCCGGTGATGATAATGATCCTTCTTAATTTCTGCTAAACAATTAAAGGCAGGTTTACAGCAGCAGTGCAAACATGAGTTACATTCTTTTTGTAGAACTAAAGAGTAATAATAATTAAATATGAACTCTGCACACTTGAAAAAATAATACTTACAGTATTTAAACACTGTATTAGGATCTGTGTTTTAATAAACTCAAGAGTCGTGAAGAAACTTAAGTTGGTTGAAAGAAGATTAGTTGACAAGATGGCACCAGAAACATTACAACATGAAAGTGTGAGATGAAATTGGTACACCTTCTAAACTGATGGGTGCAGCACATGGTACCAACCAGGGCCAACTCGTCATATCGTCACTTCCTCTAGTAGAGTTGGGTCAGATGCACTTGCTGTCTGATGAATATAAGTCCTTTAGTATCCTGGAGGAACCTTGCATGCTTCCTTTTTTCTCCTTGTAGTGATGCTTCTGGGGCACCCTGCATAGGCTTAAAGTCCTCTAACTGCTTTTGTTGCTCCCACATTAGTTTCTGCAGGAACTATCCTGCTTCCAGTTTGATGTCCTCTGTCTCTCAACTCTGGAAAGACTCTGCCCCACAGGAGTTTTGGGTGTGCAGCATAAACCTTTAAGTCCCCTTTTCCTGGTATTAATCTTGACAACCAGACTTTCCAATAGAGTGTTTTTTAGTTATATAGATGGCATAAACACTAAGATTTTTTTCTCATATAGCTAGTTGAAAAAGTATCTCCTGCTTCTTTATATGAAACAATAAATCTTGTTTTCTTTCCTTTCCAGAATGAAAAGCTGTCAATTGTTGTACTGAAGCATCTCACTTGTAATTTTACTTAAGCTTTTTTGTATATAATCACATTAAGTCAAGTCAAGTTATATTTGTTCATAAAAGCTAACTTACATCTAGTGTGGCTAGCTGAGTGTTAGATACTAAACCCATTGTTTCAAAACAATCTCCTCTATTCCTTGATTAAAGGAGGACTTTGTGCATTTTTGAAACATGGCTCCCATTGAAGTTTATCTGGACCTGTATTCAATTCCCAAACCATTTTTGCATCTGTTGCTTAATTTAGATTATTCGTCTAAATCTCCATTTTGCAGTGACATATAGTATAATTGTTCAAAATTGATTTAATGTACAAAGAATCATGGGTCAAATGTAGATTTTTGCATTAAAAAATGTGTTTTAAATATGTCAGAAAGTATTGCAGTCTCAGCAACACAGCTCTAAAACAATTTTCATAATTACAGAAAATTGAACAAAACATCATAATTCAGTGTTGGTATTTTATTATTAACATTGCTTATTTGGCTAAAGCCTTTACAAAGACAATTTATAAATTCAGGATATCTGACAGATTTATACATATATGTTTTCAGTGGGAGTATTGGCAGGTGACATGACTTGCTCAGAAATACTGTACATATCTACATATAAATATACACACATACATACATACATACATACATACATATATATCTACATATATATATATATACTGTATATAGCAAAATCCCCATGCTTCGCAGCGACAAAGAACTGCTTTTAAATTTTTATTAAGAAGAAAAGAAAACCTTTTTAAACTGAGGGAAAATATACCAATAACTATCTGTTAAGGATCTCTTTGTATACCACGTTGTCAGTTCAGCAGTCCGGTTGTAATATGACCAAGCTGTGCACTGAGATTACTTTTGAGAATGCAACATATAGTTTTGTCCAGGAGGAAAGAAATGTTGCCTCAAATCAATGGCAACCTTTTGTAGGGTGTGTCCCTGAGATTTATTAATTGTCATCGCGAAGCAGAGCCTTACTGGAAATTTGAGGCATTTGAATTGAAATGGGAGATCAGAGGGTTTAAGAAAAGCAACACTGTAACAATGCACGGAACGAACCAACACACAATCGTCCGTGACTGAAAACGCCTTCTCCTGCCAGACGGAGGGATGGTAGTGCACGGCACTCAGTCGCAGAGTGTGGAACAGGAGGAGAGAAGGACGTCCATTCAGCTCCCTCCGTCATGCTAGTCTGCTGATTTCTCGTTCAGTGTGCACTGCCCGCTCTTGTGCCCACCTCCAACTCGTCACTTGAGTCGTTGTCGTCTTTGCACCTGTGACTCACGTAGACGTTTCATTGCTCTGTGCGGTTTTGGCTGCTTTTCTATTTATAATCCACCAAGACACCCGACCACGGTAGTAGCAAGGTGGGAGGGGGGTGTGCACAAAGGGTAGGGACGCAACCAGTGGGAGCGTATGAGTCGCACTTAGTGGGAATTCCACGGTTTGCAGCCCGAATGGGATTCAACGGCTTACCCACGCCTCTCTTGCCCGGGTAGACACACGCTCAATCTCATGCATAATTTTTTATTGCATGCTAAACACTTCTGGAAAGACACGGTTGCCTAAAACGGGTTGGTGTGAGAATACAAGTGAATGAAAAGATGGAACTCTGGAGAGAGCAAAATACAACACAATAGTGAACCCGCGGCATAACAAACGCTGCATAATTATTTATTGATGGTTGAACACTTCTGGAAAGACACAGTTGTCTAAAAAGGGAGGGTTTGAGGGTACAACAGAAAGTGAATGAAAAGATGAAACTCTGGAGAGAGCAACATATAATTGTCCGTGAGTGAAGAAGACACATGTTTGTCACGGATGTGAATTGCTGTATGTAGTGTGTAAAACAGTTTGCTATGGTGCACGCGGTCGTGCATCGTAACCGAAAACACGTTTTTTGAAGACTGCTTACTTCATTGTGTTTTAACCTCAGTTGTAAAGGATTGTTTTAAGGTTCCCATGGGATACCCCTCGCAAACTGTTTTACACGCTGCATATGGCGACTCACTTCCGCAAGAAACATGCCTCTATGAACAGTCAAGGTGGCTCGTAGGTACACGAGGCCTCTACGACAGACGAATATAAATGACGCCGTTCTTTCTGTGTCGTCGCGCCCGAGTTGGTGGGCGTGGCTCTGCAAGTTGTCGTCGTATCCAATGGTCTTGGAGTTGGTGGGCGTGGCTCTGCAAGTTGTCGTCGTATCCAATGGTCTTGGAGTTGGTGGGCGTGGCTCCTCCCTGCGTGCGCCATAGGTGTCTTACTTGTTGGTGGCTTAGTGAATCCACAAACACACCCGGCGTGCTTTCCATGGGTGTCTTGCCTTAGTGATTTATATATATAGATTGCCTTCAACAATGTTATATAGTGTGCACCCTGATTGTAATTTAAGACCCATTCCTCATTTTATCTAATAGCAGGAAGTTCATTGGGAAGCACATAGGTTTGGCAGCATCCAGATTACTTAAACAGGCAGTTATTTCTTTTAACAAGCAGTTAAAAATACTTATGACAGACAGTTAGAAATGAATCATTGTGTATGGTGATAGAAAACATAATGAAGCCTTTTTTTAATAAATGTTCAAACTCACAATCCTGAACTATGTTGCAGATATTTAAAGCAATTATAAACAGAACCACTTGGCTCAGAAGGAATATCCTACAACTAACACTGATTAAACAGCCGGTAATCAGGACACATGGACTATTTCCCTTTTATTAAAAAGAGCCTCCATAAACTAAGACTGATTACAATCATTTTAAACATACCATATTGACCTACAGACTGCTGGACTCTAAATCACATCTTAAACAATGTCTTTTGTTGAAATATTTGCATCTCTTAAATGACTGCTATTTATGGATTTAAACTTTATATCTTTATTAATATGAACCTTGTATCTTAGACCATTCTTTTAAAATCCTAGATTGCTAGAAATATTTTTGGAATGTATTAGCCTGTAGTAATTCGGAAAACACTGTTGTAGCGAGATGTTAAGCAAAAGTACACCCTTTTATTAGCAACTAGAAAGATTACAATATGCAAGTTTTCAAGGCAACTTTTATCAAAAAAAAAACATAAATCGACTTTCATAACAACAAAAAAAAAAAAACCCTCAGCACAAATAGAAAAATTAATTTGCTAGCCATCTTTAAGATTTGTTTCTCTCCATGCAAAAGTGTGGGGGCCATCAGGAATAATTTACAGTTTTACTGCAATGGGACGTTCCTTATGCAAATATACTATCCATCCATCAATTATCTAATCTGCTGTATCCTAACTACAGGGTCATGGGGGTCTGCTGGATCCAGTCTCAGTCAGCACAGGGCACAAGGCAGGAAACAAACCCCAGGCAGGACGACAGCCCACCGCAGAGTGCAAATATACAAAATTTATGCAAAATTAGTTTTCTGTGTCAGTGTAACACATCAAAATAATCTTACACATTAATAATAATATTAGTAATTCTTTACATTTATATAGCACTTTTCTCACTACTTAAAGCACTTCAGTGAGTGGGTGCCACTTCAACCACTACTAATGTCTAACATCAACCTGGATGATGCAGCAATTTTTGTACCAGTACACTCACCACCATAGCCAATTACAGACAAGGGATGATTAGTTGGCCAGAATAACTAGTTTGTAGTGGGCAATTTAGCCGTGACATTGGGATACCCTCTGCTCTTTACAAAGGTTGGCAAGGGATCTTTTATGACCACAGAGAGTCAGGACCTGTTTTTCGTCTCATCCGATGGATGGCACCATTTTTACAACATATTGTTCCCATTACTGCACTGGGGCATTGGGATCCACATTCAGACCACAAGGTAAGTTCCCCATGCTGGCTTCACCCACACCTCTTCCAGCAGCAACCCAAGCTTTCCTATATGGTCTCCCATCCAAGTACTGGCTGGGCCTGAACATGAGCTTCAGAAGGATGACCTGTTCTGAAGCACATATGGTATGGCTGCTGAACATCGAAGCAATTAATATTGACAGCTTAAATGCTGCTAAAATCTAAATTTATATGCATTTATCAATTAAAAAATCATTGTTTTCACCATTTATTGTATTCCAGTTTTTTGACTGTGAAAGCAGACAGTTAATGTAATGTATTTTAATAGTGTATTCACTTATCTTCCCCAAAATTTATTCTAGTTGAGTTTAGAAGGTCCCTAAGGTCCTCCTCATGTCCAGCTCACTAACTGGTAATTTATTCCTCGCTTCTCTGGTTCTCTGTGTGAATGAAAACCTTCTATTATTTGTATGTTATCAATCAAGTTTCCATCAGTGTCCCTGTAGCCAGAATGTCACTATTAACTGTCATCTTGCCATACATAAAAGTGAAAAACTATAAAAATATGCAAACTAAAAATGTCCCAGAATGTATTGCGGACCAGTCCAAACACAATTTACAGTAAGTTGCTGTCTTTTGACAGAAAATAGCTTACTTCTTGTTGGAGCTCTGTGAATTCTGAAATTCACCTAATAATTCAATGAAAACTCAATAATACTATATATTTTTCAATACAGCATTTTATTAAGAAAAATTATACTTAATTCCTGTAAAATACTGGCAATTTTTTAATCAAAATATAGTGTTAAGAGCACCTGGTATGGGTAACTGTCATATTCCCAAAAGGGTTAGTGGCTGAAAAAAGATATTTCCAAAAAGTAACAGTGAGATGAGCAGGCATCTGCTCTGCTGAGGGGCCCAGGTGTACATTTTATGTTAATCAGCTTATGCTAGTACAAGTAAAGGATTTAGCAAACCAATAAAGTTAATGCTTACATTTGTTTTCCTATTTAATGTGTTTTTAACAGTACTAAAATTTCATATTTTTCTGCAGCACCATTTTGTTTATTTTGTGGGCTGCACCATTTGGGACATGAAAAAATCTCTTGAAAAAAGTCTTGTCTTGTCCCAGGCTTTTTTTATATAGAGAGACATGGCTTCGCGATACCAATCTTGACAATGCCATTCAGATGGTTAGATTAACAACCTTCTAAGCAGAGAGAAGAAGGCAATCAGTGGGGTGCTGGTGTGCACATTATATCAGTAACAATTAGTGCATCACTGCTGAAATGGTGAGAAGTCTCTGCTCTTCACTATAAAATGTAGACCCTCTTATTTGCTTCAGTGTTTTCTGCTATTATCATTATTGTAATTTACATTCCCTGAGTGCAGCCACTAAAGAGACCCTAGTCAGTTTCTATCACTTCGTCAGTGGTTTACAATTTTCCACTTTGTGTTTTCATTGTTTTTGTAGATTTCAACCAAGTCAACATGAAGACAGTTTTCCATATTTCTACCAGCATGTACATTTTGCCTCTAAAGGCAAAAACCTATTTGACTTGGAATACACATACATAAAGAATACATTTAAAGCAGTCCATTGTTCCTACCTTGGCATCTTGGACCATCTTTCTGTTATGTTAATTCCTATATTCAGGCCTCTGCTGACCCAGACAAAAGCTTTAGCGAAGCAGATCAAGCTTTAGCCAGAAAATGTAACTCTGGCCCTTCTGTTGACCAACAGATTAATGTGGAGGTGTATGTCGAGTCTTTAACTTACCACCAAAAAGCACATCCACACACGTGTCAACCAAAAACCCTGGCTGATCACCAAGGTGTGTGCAATGCTAAGAACATGAAAGGCTGTTTTTAAATCCGGTGACAGCATGGCCCTTAAATTAGCTAAAGCTAACTTGAATCAGGCTATTATTAGGGTAGTCAAGCAGGCATATGGCTGAAAAATCCACTCACTTTCAAGATGCCAAAGACTTCAGAAGTACGTGACAGGGAATTCAAACTGTGTTACAGATTATATCTTCCTCCTACTCACTTCCACTATGATGCAATTCTTTGAGAAACTAGTCAAGGCCAACATAACATTTAGACTCTAACCTTTACTGGATCCCCTCTAGTTTGGTTACCATCCTAACTACTCCACTGATGACGATATAGACACATACATGCCGATTGCTATTTTTAGACTTTAGCGTTGCCTCTAACACAATTATCCCTCAATAACTGGTATACAACTTACCCTGCTTTGCTTGGAAACTCCTGTGCGCAAATGGATATTTTACTTTACTGGCAGATAGACCCCAATCAATCCAAGTTAGAAAAAAATACATCGAACATCAACCATCTGAGCACTCACATACTCCAGTACTGTGTCTTGAGTCTACTACTCTTGACCCTGATGTGATAAACTATGGATGTTGCACCAGGTATAGCATGAACCACATCATTATGTTCACAGACAAGAAAACAGTAATAAGCCTTAACAGTGGTTACGAGGCTCATAGAGAGGTGGGTAAGAGACTAGTGGAATGGTAAAAGAACAATAATCTGACAGTGAATGTTGATAAACCAAAGGAAATTACTGTCAACATTATTAAGAACCATGCCACCCACATTCTCCTCTCTATCAATGATTCAGCTGTGAAAGTCAGGAACACAAATTTCCTGGAAGTGGAGGTAACAAATGGTTTCTCCTGGACCGGACACACATCATCCCTAGGCAAAAGAGGACTGAAATTACTATCAGACTCTTAAAGAATAATCAGTCTGTTGATAAAGTGCTAGTCCATTAGTGCAGTGTAATATACAGTATAGGTTATCTGTTCAATGTTAATATGTTTCATGCCTTAAAGTATTCTCTTCTAGACATATTCTACATATGTCTAATATTTAGACAATACTTCTCAATATTTTTGGTGCAATACTTTGATATTCTGTGTAGTACAACCATACATATCAAATTCAGTAAACCAATTGTGTGTACTTCTGTTATTTTTTTAAAGTTACATTTATGTGTTGGATCATGGTGTATTGTAAGTTGTTTGCATTTAAATGTGTATTTTGGCTATTCTCTGTTATTTATTCTTGTTATTTTATTTGGTTATTCTTGCACATGGGCCAGGTGACGCAATTTCATTCTGCTGTGCACTGCTGTGTGTGGTTCTAAATGCCAAATAAAATGAACCTTAAACCCATTTATTTTCTTTGTATTATGACTGATTATGTTTACAACCTTTTTTCTGTCATTTTTGACTGACTATGATTTTCAATGTCCTAACCTTGCTTTTCTCAATTCTTGATTCTCCAGTTTTCACCTTGGCTAGTTTTTACATCTCTTTCCCTTCACCCGATACCATTTTGCATTCAAACTGCAAAAAGTACAATTTTAAACTGCGATAGGTCAATACCTATATGTATTTACTGTACTGTTATAAACAGTTATCAAGCGTTTTCATGTTTTTTTTCAACCTGTTAGCAATAGCACTGTAGATCATAAAAATTATTTTACTGTACTTTGGAGGGAGAATGATTGGGAATAATAAAAGCTGAAAAAAGGATAATTGCACATAACTGATTTAATTATTGTTTATAATTTACTGGTTATGTATTTGTAATGAAGAAGTTACAAAAAAAAAAGAAAAGTAAAACTAATTGTTGTCTATTTTCCATTCCTGAGATTATGAAAGTTAAAGCATACCACTATCTGAACTCATTTATGAGGTTTTTTTGGTGAAATGCTGTGGTAAATTTTCTCTAAACACATCATGTAGGCCACAAAAATTTGCTTTTGATCCACTTACAGCATTGTTCTAGAACTTCATGCTTATATTAGTCAGCAATAACTTCCACATTTCTACTCTCTGCAGTTTCTCCAAGTACATTTTTAGCAGTGGAATCATGAATGAGGCAAGAGAGGCCCATAGATACCAAAGTGTTGTTTTCTTCTTCTTTGTAATGTAATAAAAAATGTGTATCTTGCCTTTGGAAAGATTTTGGAAGTACAACTCTTTTAGAGAAACTTTACTGTAGTCTGGTAAATCTTCAGATCACTGGAAATTGTTTGGATATTTTATTTTCTCAAGTGGTTTTCAGGGATTTATTCACATCAATGCCCAATGGATAACTAGAGCACATGGCAAAGTATTCAAACATCTGACTTTCCACTAAAGGTGGCGAGTTTTTTAAAATACGAAGGGACTGAGAGCAAAGCACACATTCTAACAGAGGAAAGACATTGAATAAAATACATTGCAGATGGTAAAATCTGAGCTAGAAGGTAGAAGAAAAAGTAAAGGGACAGCTAGTGTTAGATGACACATCTTCGATTGTGACATCTGAAATGCACAGGAGATGGAAAAGTTCAAAATAAAAAGGTATATGAAAGTAATTTGAAAGGTAACTTAAGTTAGAACAAAACTTTTATTAAAGCAAATTTCAAGAAAATGTGAAGATTGTATAAAAGTAACAAACCTATACAAACTCTTAAGCATGAAGAGTTGTGCAGAAGTATGAACAGTATACTACAAATATTGCAGGACAGGTTCATCCATTATAAAAATCAGATATTTAAGAGAAATTCACATTAGAAAAATATGGACATAAGAATGAACTAAGAAAAAAAAGGGTACAAGAAAAAGCAGCTATATAACGCATACAAGCAAGAATAATAAATTTAACAGCTTTCGATAATATATGTTTCAAAATAAAAAATCAACATAAATGACTCAGTTATTGACTTCTGCCAGAAAAGATTTAGGAGCAGACCAAAGCAAACATTAATGGAAATAAATATGAACAGAGCCAAACATACATGGGCAACCGACAATAGGACCAATACATGGTCAGAGTTACTTCAGTGTAATAAGTCGGTCGATGTCCTAGAAGCAACAGCATCAGGTAGCAGGAACTCAGTGCTTATCTGAATGTTATCTTATAAACTTTCATTAATCTTATGAATTGATTACAAGGAGAATTATGTACTTAAGGAGTAATAAATGTCAAAGATAAAAAAGTCAGCATTTAGCAGTGACTTCATGAACTAATATGCAAGCAGAAATGTACAATGCTGTTTTAAATGAACACCACAGACTTGCCACAGAAACAATTCTTAAATTTCTTCAATATAGATTTACATCTGTTTTCTGATTATGTCTGAATAAATATAGATATTGAAACATTTTTAAAAGATTTGCTTCATAAACATTTCTTTTCCCAAATTTACATTCAACAAATATAATAAACAAAAGAATTTGTGGTTAAGATTTTACAGTAAGTTTTAAATAAAACGCATTAAAAAATAACATTATTTTATGGTCAGTTTTGCTATCCTGCATGACATTTTTTTTGTTTCTGATTAGCTTATTAGTATAGTATTTGCTCTGTGTAGAGCCTAGCAGCTGTACCAAAACTCTTTTTAAATATAACGTACTATAATATAAAGAATAGAATTGGTTATGTATTAACTATTTGTTAACAAGTTTTGTATGTTAATGAATCCTTTAACATATTTCAGTCTTGTCATACCTTTTTCCCATTTACGAAGAATACCAGCTCATCTGTTTTTACTGTGCCTGCCATGGTATATAGCAATACTTGAAAACAATTCTGCTGTGTGTGGTATAAAGAGTACAGAGTACAGTGTAAAGTTCAATAAAGTAGCAAGGTAATAAATCACTAGATTATGGGAGCCACTGCCCACTGTATCTAAAAATCAATTGGAGGATCTCATCTGCTCCACCTCTTTTCCCACAATTTTTAAAAAAATCAGACAGGCTCTGACAAGTGTGTCACATGAATGTAAGATTCAAGGAAGGAAAAAAAATCATTGTTTTATATAAATGAGATACTATATCTACTGTATAGCCTCTTAAATCTATCTATCTATCTATCTATCTATGTATCTATGTATCTATCTATCTATCTATCTATCTATCTATCTATCTATCTATCTATCTATCTATCTATCTATCTAAATATCACACATCAAAACCTAAAAGACGTAAAATCTACTAAATGTCCAGTATCTTTATCAGTGCTTTATTGCTTTCTGGGAAGTTTCTTTAAAGTGACCATATAGAACTCCAATCTGACTAGATCTTAATATTTTTACATTATCATCCTCTGTTTGCCTAAACCTTTAAAAGAAATTTCACAAGCAAAAAAATGGCTGCTCATATTAACCATGAACTGAATTTAAACAATGAAAATACCTATTTGTGTTCAAATTACATTTTTACATACTCCCTACAATCGTTGCATAAATATTTTTCAAATATTGTGAGGCACATAGGCATCTTCCCAATGACTTGATTTTGTCGTGGCCCAAATAACTTATTTCTAATGTTTATTTTTTGTTTTGAGTTTGTTTTAACAGCATAAAAATTAATTTTGCTGTTAATCAATTATGTGTTTTAATTTTTGTTTTCCTTGCCTCCATTTTCTAGCCCTGTTGTCATGATGCAACAGCCAGTTGTCAGGAGATGTGTCCACAAAGTTGCACTACAAAAAATCATCAACACAACCATATTTAAGCCACCTCTTGGCTTGGACACTTCGTCCAAGATTGTGGATTCACCAGTGGTCTTGTTAGGGGACCTTCCGTGACTTAATGGACTTAAGTTTCCAGGCCCTGATCTTTGAGAGCCCAGCCCTTCTTCCTCTCATTTGTGTTCCGCATACTCAATAAATGTGCAAAAAACTCCACTAGGGAATGCTCATGGTGTTGGTGAGTTTTGTTGGATTTTTTATTGTACACTTTTGTGAAATTCTGGATTTTTGGAATTGTGTAATTGTGTAGTAGGACAGAGTTTGCCTTGAATTGCCTTGCCTTTTCAGACTACCTCTGCTGTGCCTTTTGTGCTCTTCAGAGCTTCATAGTTTTTCAGAGCACTTTTGTGCAAATAAATCTTTTTATTTAGAAAGATTGTGCATTTGCTCTTTGCATGACTAACCAGGGTTTGGCAATTTCCCCTCCAGTGGACATTTTGAAATATTTTGATACTTTTTTGTTTTGGAACACTATTATTTCATAACACTGTGGAAATTTTTTTTATTGTAACTTGGGCCTACCTCAACTAAATTCTTAATTAAACAGTCAAGATAACCTAAGGGAAAGCGTTAACAATAATAACAACAAGGTTCATGAAAGAACTACAGATGTTAATTTTGGCAATGGAGTTGGCAAGGCCTCACTGGAGGTGCTTCAGAATAAGAACCTGGAATGTAAAAACAATTAAAAAAATGAGAACATGGAGATAAAACATCAAAGGAATTTTACACAACAACCAGATAGACAGAGTCTGAACTAACAAAGTGAGTGAGTTCTACTGGCAATGTAAATACAAGAAAAATAATGAAAGACGTTAAGAAGGATGAAAACCATTCTAGAGAGTTTGATTGGATGTAAAAATAAGAAGAATGCCAAAAGGCAGTATAAAAAAGAATGTAATGTGATGTCAGAATCAAAGGCAGGGATTTTAGGTACTGTATTATCCAACATTAGGATATGAGAAAAACAGTGTAGGCATGATTTTCCATGTTTCTGAAATGAAGGTCATCTGAGAAAAAAAGCAGAAAAAAAATCTTTGCAAAGAGAGACTGGAATAGTTATAGTTATAAAAGATGACAGAAACAGTTGGCTATGATCTAAACAGAACAAATGGGAAAGACAAAAATAGTTACTGCAAAAATTTATAAACCGGTGCAGATGTAAAAATAGTTCACAGATTAACACAGTACTGAGGGGGAAAGAAACTTAATGGAGACAAAGTAAAATAAAACAATAAACAATTTTAGAGGGCACTTTTTGGCAAGTAATGGAAAAAAGTATGTTGGGAAAAGCAGAAAATTTACAAGATGAATAATTTCATATAGTTTTGTGATGGACTAGCACCCTGTTGTTCCTGCCTTGTGCCCTATGCTAGCTGGGATTGGTTCCAGCAACCAATGTTAAAGACATAGCGGTTTAAAAAATTACTAGCTAATTTCATACACTCTTTGCAGTTTCAAAAAGTGCAATGCAGGTGCATTGCAGCTTCATGGATCCAGTGTCCTAAATTTATAAATGGAACTTCTTAAAAGTATAAAGCACTTTGAGCTACATACTTTGTATGAATATGTGCTACCTAAATGAATGTTGTTGCTGATGTTATTTGCCCAGTTGCTAAATGTATAGAATTTTCAGATTCCAATCATGCCTATATGAGTTTCATGTAGCCTTCCTTCCACAATACTAAAATATGCAAGTTAGGTTTAGTGTCAGTTCTAAACTGGCTCTGTGTGGGAATTTGTGTGATTGGGCCTTATGATTGGCTGGTGGCTTATCCTGTATTGGAGTTGCACATAATATGCCACCTAATAGGCTTTGAAATAGGTTAAGCAGTTTTGACAGTTTGTTATTTTAAAAAATAAAACAATGCTAAAATGGTAAATAGTATTAAAATAGTTTCTCTACAGGATATGTTAACCTATTCTATGTAAAAAAATGTACATACTATGAAGTATTCTGTATAGTACAATGAAAACAGTGGTAGCAAAAAACTACAAGAAGAAAAAAATTACAAAGTCACATTATAGCAATAAATACATCTATGGTTGGCTGTTACTTTTAGAAATTCACACAGTGCTACTAATGATCATGACCTTTGTGTGAGGGCAGTTTGAATGTGCTTGCAATACAAAGAAAATTTGACTCCCGGCTAACAGGCACACATGTTAAAAAAAAAACTTTTACCCAGTGGAAATTTGTTTGCAGAAGGAAAGTACAAGAATGTGACCTCATCCATTTTCCAACCCGCTGAATCCGAACACAGGGGACTGCTGGAGCCAATCCCAGCCAACACAGGGCAGGAAGCCAACCCACTGCAGGACACACACAAACCAAGCCCAATTTAGAATCACCAATCCACCATGTCTTTGGGAGGAAACCAGAGCACCCAGAGGAAACCCATGCAGACACAGGGAGAACATGCAAACTCCACACAGGGAGGACCCGGGAAGCGAACCCAGGTCTCCGAACTGTGAGGCAGCAGCGCTACCACTGCGGCACCGCACCGCCAGAATGGGACCTTGTAAAATAAAAATAACAATTGATCCAATAAAAAACTTTTTATTGTTCACTTTAAAACATATGAATTTCATTCAAATGAATAGCTGTTTTGTCCTTGTACAGTCTTGCAGATTGTTTCTATACTGAGATTAAAGACCTTCCTATTATCAATATTTTTTTTCAGCTTCTTTTATTCTTCCATCATTTCTACATTCTGCTATTTAACATGTGTTGAGAGATTGGGTGGAGGAAGAGAAGAAGGGGAACACTTATAATATACACCTTATCATTGGTCTTAGAGATACCTGTAAATAGCTGTAAAAAGGAACTATCACACCATTGAACAAAACCAACAGCAATGGGGCCACGCCTATCCTGCTTATCTTTTAAACAGAGTAATGCACAGATTTTATGATATACTAGTCCTAATGTGATCTCCAGATATCATTTGTATAAAACAAACAGAAAGGAAGAGAGACAGACAAAGCCTTTGGGTGATTTAGTGGATGAAGTATGAGTGTCAGAAATCAGCCATCAACACTAACTCTTTGTATTCTATTACTGAATACTGCCTACCAAGATAGGGTCTAAATAGAATTTTTCAGTCAGCCTCACAACTAATCTACTATTAAAAACAGTTGATATATCAATAAACATCAGTTTTATGCAGATTTCAATTCTTCAAAACAGCCAAAAAGTGACATTTTCCACCCCTCTCATTTTATGTATACATTTGTAAGGTCCAAATACAAGGGATTTCTGAGTAGTTAAGGTACCTGTAGTTATTCATGCCTTTTGGATGTGCAGTTTATGCTATTGAAATAACAATTGCCTTTTTTGCAGGGTTTGGGTATATCTGTTGTCAATCTAGAAAAATCCGAAATGTGAAGTGGAATACTCTCTTCACAGGACCAGAGCAGGTAGGTATTCATTTATACTGTCTAGGCCAAGGTTTTTTTTTATTTTATTAAAGGACATATTGACTTGTGTTGTAGTGCCTTTGCACTTCACCATAGTATCACCAAAGATGAGGGGTTTTCATACAGGTGTAGTGCCCTGTGAGGAAAGAAAACATGCCAGACAATGTTTTCTTAATGCAGGCAAAAACTACTGAATGTTTATTAAATCTGCTTTAACTATATACAACTGTTGCCTATTTCCTCATCACCCTGCCTCCTCCCACACTGCAGTATGTGTGAATTGTGTCTTTACAGGTGCAGCTGTTTCAGCTGCTACACAGGGCAGCATAGTTAACTATTTACAGCCTACACTTTTATAAATAGTTCAAGAGTGCACTTGTCTCTTTTTTAATTGGCAGCGTTGCACATCCATAGCGGCAGTGGAGTTCATCCTGGAAAGGGCCTATACCAGTGCAAACCAGGCATGATCCTATCGTCCCAACAAACCTGTGGGATGGTATGTGTGGGTCAAAGCTGCGAAGGTTGCTGCAGATAGGGAGAGAGAGAGGGCGGCCGACAGTGCTACAGAGGGCTGGAAAGCTTGCAACCACACATTCAGGAACTTTGGGAAACTTATACAGGGTAGTAAGTTTTCACTAAATGACAAAGCATAGCATCTACAGCTGGCCTATTCAAATGGCAGCCCTTATGCTACATGCAGCCCAGGAGCAACCTCCGAGTGGCCAACTGTCCTTGCCCATGGTCCTGTCAGAAACACAGAAAAAAGAGAAGAAAAATACATTTTGCGAGCCTTCCAAAATTCCTACATGAATTAGTACAGTAGTATAGACTATGAGTGTAACAGTCCACGTAGCCTAGGAATATTCAACCTACAATGCAACACATTGTTGTGTGACAGTACCACAGCTGCAACAGCTGTTTGTGGTCTCAACTACTGTACATATTAAATGATTCTCTAATCAGTTTAGTGCTAAGTATTAGTTATATTTCAGTTTCGTAAAATGAGTGCGAACATGGGTTTTTACAAATTAATCTAATTATTACTCCAGTGAGAGCCTTGTTACTGACAAGCACTGTCTCGCACGTCACTTCATGCGATTGACTGGCCCACTGTTCACAGGCTTTAATCCTGGGGATTGATGGATTTTTTCGAGGACGACAATCGCTCATATACACTCAAAGCAAAGAACAAATTAGAAAGACTGTATTTAAAGAAAACATGCTAAAAGTTTGGAATTTAAAACACAATCAAATTAAGCACTGATTTCTTTGTGGGACCACATAATTTTTTTTGCAGAATGTAGAGCTTGTTATTATCCTGAGGTTAAAATGCTAGGATTTTGGAAATTTCTTTGTTAGCATTTTGTATACAATATGTGTATGCAGGTGGCGTAAAGATAGCACTGCGGTTTCTCAATAAGGAGGTCCTTGGCAAACATCTTGGGTTCTTCCTGAGGGGAATTCGTAAACATTAAGAATTATTATTATACTTCAAGATTTCCCAAATTCAAATTTTAAACTTTTTTTCATGAAATAAACAAAACATGTAGCACTACGACTCTTGATCTCTATATGCCTTCACAGTACCTCAAACTTGATCCAAACACAATGTATGTGTAATGTCACCTTTTTTTTTACAAAAAAGGCACTGTTAATTACACATGTGGTGGTTTAAAATGAACTTGTGTTCCCATGTAGTGGCTGGAATCTTCCTCTGTCTTCCTCCTGCAACCCTTGTCAGTTCCGTTAGCAAACCTGCATCTCGCACTGCTCTTTCTCCTGCTGCCACGATCCAGACAATAGACCTGTGTTTTTACCATGCCCGACTCAGCAAGAACACAAATGCGTAAGTTTAGCCCACCTGGGTCAACACTATCTCATCGGACCCCACAGTGCACCTGCTCTACATAACAGATGCCCAGTCTGGCCGCTGTTTTCTGTGTGATAATGGCTCACAAGTGAGCGTGTTTCCTGCATCACCTATTGATGTGTATTCAGGGGGAGAAGGGCCGGGTCTGGAGGCTGCTAATGGCACTAGAATCCCCACTTACGGAACACAGCACCTTATCTTTCAGTGGATGATATTTCACTTGGGCATTTGTCTTGGCCAAAGTGGCCAGGCCATTGTTGGGTGTGGACTTCCTATGTGCATACTCAACAGTGTCACTACCTACACCCTGTGCAATGTGATGGCTGCGACTTCCGACTTCGTCCAATTTCTCAACGAATTCCCCAGCTGTCAAAACCCACTTTTCCACAGCAGAAACCAAGCATGGCGTGAAATGCTACATTTCTATTTCTGGTCCACCAGTCCACACCCATGTCCGTCAGCTGGCTCCTGACAAGCTGGCTATTGTGAAGGCTAAACTTGCTGACCTGAAATCGTGTGCCAATCAATCAGCCCGTGGGCATCACCCCTCCATATGGTGCCCAAAGTGGAGGTGGAGGTTTCTGACCATGTGGGGATTACCGCTGCCTGAATGATCACACTGTCCCAGACCACTACCCAATTCCACACATATAGGATTTCTCAGCACAGCTCTCTGGGAAAGTAATCTGGTCAAAGATGGACCTGGTCCACGGCTCCCAGCAAGTACCTGTGTACCCAGCAGACATCCCCAAAACAGTAGTCATCACTCCCTTCGGATTGTTTGAATTCCTACAAACACCATTTGGCCTTAAAAATGTTGCTCAGACATTCCAGAGGTTCATGGACTCTGTCCTAATCCATTTTACTTGCTTTTTGTCTACCTAGAAGACATCTTGGTTGCCAGCTCCTCTAAAGTGGAGCATCTCACCCATCTCCAAGCCTTGTTTGAGTGCCTGAGCCTGCATGGCTTGATTATCAATTAATTAATTAAGAAGTGTCTGTTTGGAGTGCCTGTCATAGACTTCCTAGGGCAAAGAGGGTATGATTCCTTTGCCTTCCAAAGTCTCTGCTGTCACCAGTTTTCCTTAACCCCACACTGTACATGCCTTCCTGGAATTCTTGGACATGGTCAGTTTCTACCACTGCTTCATTCCTCAGGTAGAATTCATGCAACCTTTATATGAGGCACTACAGGTCCAGTCTGCAAAGTCCCCATCACATGGTCCAAAGACCTGGATAACATATTTATGAATACCAAACATGATTTAGATGATGTGGCCATGCTCACAAACCCACTGCTCAACGCTCCACTTGCTCTTACAACTGATGTTTTGCACCATGCAGTGGGGGCGGTGTTTGAACAGTGGGCTGATGATGCCTGGCAGCCATTGGTGTTTTCGGCAGACATTTACAGCCCAATGAACACAAGTTTAGCACTTTCAACTAGGAACTACTGAGTTTGCACCTGGTCATTTGACATTTCCTCTTCTTGCTTGAACGCCGGCCATTCACTGCATTTGTCGACCACAAACCACTTGCTCTTGCAGTGTCCAAGGTCGCTGAACCATCGTCTGCCCAACAGTAACGACACCTGACTTACGTATCAGAGTTCACAACAGATGTCCAGCATGTTGAGGGTAAGAACAATGTGATGTCTGACTTTCTCTCTCTGCCTGAACTAGCAACCATAAAAAATGGAATTGACTACTCCCAGCTGGCAGCTGACCAAGATGAGGACCCGGAGGGCCAGGCTCTTCACTCAGCAGAAATCAGCCCGGAGTCAGCAGTCAGAGGTGCAATTGGACAGCAGTGCTGCTAAGCTCCTGTGTGACACCAGCACAGGTTACCCACACCCAATTGTCCTCAGCACATGGAGACGGCGCATTTTTGCCACCATACACAGCTTCTCACATCCAGGGCGGAGGGCATCTAAAAGTTTGGTGACTAGCAAATTTGTTTGGTGGAGCCTCAAGAAAAATGTTTGTAGCTGGACAGCAGCGTGTGTTGCATGCTAGAAGGATAAAATACATCGCCATGTTATAGCCCCACTGACACCTTTCCTGGTGCCTGCTCGCCATTTCTACCGTGTTCATGTGGACCTGGTAGCCCCCCTTCCTCCTTTTAATTGTTTTACACACCTACTCACTATTGTTGTTGACAGGACCACCAGGAGGTCTGAAACTGTTCCTTTGACGTGCATGATTGCAGCAGAAGTAGCAAGAGCTTTTACCATCACTTGGGTTGCATGGTTTGGCACGCCCTCCCACATCACATCCGACGAGGTGCACAGTTCACTTCACAGTTCTGGGCTGCAATGGCATAGGACCTTGGGATGACCCTGCACCATACTACTGCCTACTACCCTCAAGCTAATTGTCTTTGTGAGCAATTTCATTGGTCACTAAAGTCAGCCTCCCTTACCAACGGCAGCTGGGTTGACCATCTGCCATGAGTGCTGTTGAAGTTACTTACAGCTCCGAAAGAGGATTTACAGGTTTTGTGTAGCAGCTGGGAGCGCTGTGCCTACTCGTATAGGGACACAATTCACATGCACTGCAGTGTGGGAGGAGGTGGGGGTAATGAGTGGAGAGGCAACAGTTATGTACTGTATATAGTTTAAGCATGTTGAATAATAAAGTCAGCAGTTTTTGCCTGCATTGAGAAAATGTAGTCTGGTGTGTTTTCTTCCCTTGTAGAGCACTTCACCCTCACTCTGTGGTAGACGTTATACTTGTGTGTTAGTTTGCCTAGTGTGGCGAGTTGCTGGGGCTACGACCCGGCCGGGATGCCTGGAAGGACCGGAAGGTGGCACATACGTCCTCTGGGCCACGAGAAGGCAACCACCCTGGAACAGAGGAGGACCACAGGAGAGGATCAAGGAGGCTTATGCTTATTTTAACCTGTGGCCACCGCCAGGGGGCGCCCCAAGTCTTAGGAGGTCCGGGATGGATTTACTTCCGCCACACCCGGGAAGATGGAGGAGAATCCCTCCAGGGTCGCCCGGAGTGCTTCCGAGTGCTCTTCCGCCACACCAGGAAGTGACGTCAGAGGGAGCACCTGGAGCACATCCGGGTGAAGATAAAAGGGCCCGCCTTCCCACAGTCGGGGAGCTAGAGTCGGGAGTGGGAGCAGGACAAGGCTCCCATGGAGAGACAGAGGAAAGGTGGTCCAAGGGACAGAGTGACAGAGGCCTGGTATCAAGGTGATTGGGGCAAGAAGGCCCAGTGGACTGTGCGGGACTGAGTTGTGTTAATAATGGAGGAGAAAATAAAAGAACTTTTTATAAAGATGCGGTGTCTGTCTGATGGTGTCCGGGCATGTCTCACACTAGGTAAGATATGACCAAAATGTTTTTATATTTTTGTATTTCAAAAGTGGAAAAAATTATTGCTACTACCTCAGATTCTGTTCGTTTTTAGCTTTTTTATTGTTTTTTATGTAATTTTTGATGTGTCGGTGTCACATGTGAACTTGATGTGACCAAATTTAAAAGGGAATTCAATGAATAAACATTACTTTTTTTTTTTCCAATACATTAATTTGCGTTTGTTTAAAAATTGTTATTACCTGCTGCCCACTGGCCGCCGACTAACTCATCTAAATTTCTTGTTTTGAAAATCTGGCCCAACTGAATTTGTAATTGAACAGTACTGATCTATCGAGATTGGTTCCCTAGAACTGGGAGGCAGTATAAAATGTAATTCAAAATGCTAGGAGGCATCTTGTGTTCAGGCCAATCCAAGCTACATATCATTCAGTGGTGTGGTACAAATAGAGGGAAGGTGCTGGAAAGAACTTCCTTTTTATATCAAGGTGGAGACTTTCTGGGAAGGAGAAGCATTTGTTCACTTTAATTTTGTAAATATTTTTCTTTTTTTATTTGAATAAAGAGGTTCCTGGATTTAATCAGTCATGGAAGGAAGAAACGTTTATTTCCTTTTGCTTTTCACTTTTGACTGCAGAACAAACAGTACAGGATGTGTAAATATTTGTGAACAATCCTTTATTTCCACTTACAGATTTTGCATATAATTCTTTATCGATGTGCGAGTCATTGCAGGACGGTCCGATAATAATTTTTGCAAGACACCTATTTTTGTTGATCATTGTTTTTTCAGTTTGCATCATTTTTTTTGTAATAAAGGGCAGTTCTGTTTACACCTTTTCCAAGTGTCTGTGCATATTTCTCACTCACTGGTTTGTGTTCAGTTATGAACTACACGGAACGTAGCAGTTTGATAAAGTAGCTGCGAATATGCACCTGACTTTATAGTCGTAAAACAAGGGTCAAATACTCAGTTCAAAATATTAGTTGGCGCTGCTCTGGGCATTCCATGTCAAAGTACCTAAACTAATACAGCCGTTGCAGCTCACCGTATATCAAACTGGCTCATTCGCCTTGTGGTCGTCTTCTCCGATACACCATACAGTATAGATCTGCAATCTGTCGTACTTTTAAACCGCATAACAGAAGGTGTTCTGTTGACTCAGCTGGAATGTCAAAGGATGGACGTCCAGAGCGTGGAACTGCGTCACCTGAACTGAAGTGTAATAGAGTCCGTTCCACCTGTTCTTCGATAATTTCAAAAATAATTTCATCTACATCGGAGTCTAAAAGGGCCGCCAAAATTGCAATTTCTTCCGATAAATCTTCAATTCTCTCTCTGAAATACGTAATATTTTCGGCAGAATCCATTTCATCGGCAGTAGTAAGCATTTTTCTAATTAATTCTTGAGCTATCGATTCACCAATCAGTAACTAGAGGGCGTGTTAGAGCCCAACCTCTCAACTTTGACGAGTGAAAGTGACAGTTTTATTTCAAGTTGTATTTCATGACGGTTAGCAGGAATGTTAGGGACAAATTGAAAAAATAAATAAATAAATAAGCAACAAAAAACATATTTCGTGACACATTTATTTATTTATGCTCTCATTTCATATGGAGGAATATTTCGGACAAAATGAAATAAATAAATAAATGCGTAAATAAATAAAAGTACTGTGAAATGTGAGCATAAATAAATAAATGTGTCATGAAATGACAGCCTTAATAAATAAATATGTCATGAAATGAGAGCATAAATAAATAAATGTGTCACGAAATATGTTTTTCGTTGCTTATTTATTTATTTCATTTTGTCCGTAACATTCCTGCAAACCGTCATGAAATACGGCTTGAAATAAAACTGTCACTTTCACTCGTCAAAGTTGAGAGGGTGGGCTCTAACACGCCCTCTAGTTACTGATTGGTGAATCGATAGCACAAGAATGAATTAGAAAAATGCTTACTACTGCCGATGAAATGGATTCTGCCGAAGATATTACGTATTTCAGAGAGAATTGAAGATTTATCGGAAGAAATTACAATGTTGGCGGCCCTTTTAGACTCTGATATAGATTAAACTATTTTTGAAAGTATCGAAGAACAGGTGGAACAGACTCTACTACACTCCAGTTCAGGTGACGCAGTTCCCTGCTCTGGACGTCCATCCTTTGAGTCAATAGAACACTTTCTGTTATGCGGTTTAAAAGTACGACAGATTGCAGATCTATATGGCGTATCGGAGAAGACGATCACAAGGCGAATGAGCCAGTTTTGATATACGGTAAACTGCACCGGCTGTATTAGTTTAGGTACTTTGACATGGAATGCCCAAAGCAGCTCCAACTAATATTTTGAACTGAGTATTTGACCCTTGTTTTACGAGTATAAAGTCAGGTGCATATTCGCAGCTACTTTTTCAAACAACTGTACAGCTCTGATCAGTGGTAAAGTTGTTCAGTTCAAAATATTAGGTGGAGCTGCTTTGGGCATTCCATGTCAAAGTACCTTACCGCAGCTTACCGTATATCAAACTGGCTCATTCGTCTTGTGATCGTCTTCTCTGATACATCATACAGATCTGCAATCTGTTGTACTTTTAAACCGCATAACAGAAGGTGTTCTATTGACTCAGCTGGAATGTCAAAGGATGGACGTCCAGAGCAGTGTACTGCATCACCTGAACTGGAGTGTAGTAGAGTCTGTTCCACCTGTTCTTCGATAATTTCAAAAACAGTTTCATCTATATCGGAGTCTAAAAGGGCCGCCAACATTGTAATTTCTTCCGATAAATCTTCAGTTCTCTCTCTGAAATACGTAATATCTTCGGCAGAATCCATTTCATCGGCAGTAGTAAGTATTTTTCTAATTCATTCTTGTGCTATCGATTCACCAATCAGTAACTAGAGGGCGTGTTAGAGCCCACCCTCTCAACTTTGACGAGTGAAAGTGACAGTTTTATTTCAAGCCGTATTTCATGACGGTTTGCAGGAATGTTACGGACAAAATGAAATAAATAAATAAGCAACGAAAAACATATTTCGTGTCACATTTATTTATTTATGCTCTCATTTCATGACATATTTATTTATTAAGGCTGTCATTTCATGACACATTTATTTATTTATGCTCACATTTCACAGTACTTTTATTTATTTACGCATTTATTTATTTAATTTTGTCCGAAATATTCCTCCATATTATAAAACATGTATCAACTGATTTGTTATTCTTTCCTGCTACATTCAGTCATTTGAGGGGGTTCGGTCGGTAGATCTGACGACTTGTCCAAGAGGGTTTTAAAGCACGTATCGCCTGATTTCGTATTCCTCAATGATACAGTAAATTACTGGGGGACAAAATTTGGTGACCAACCTATCAGTTTTGATTCCACCGTTATTTTCATTTCAAAAAAGTAAATACAGTGAAAGTGTGTTCTTATATATAATGAAAGAGAAGAATGATTTATACATTTTATCGACTGATTTCTTAATTCTTTAGTGCTACATTAAATTGTAAGAAGAACCTAATTTGACAATCTATCAGTCAGATTTGGTCCCCCATTTATTTTCAAATCAAAAAAGGAAATAAAGTGAAAATGTATTCTTTTTAAATTATGACAGACAAGAATGGTTCGAAACGTGTCCTTTTTGGTCTTCCCTTTATTTTCAGTTCAAGATAATTCATGTGATTGTTCCTTTTATATTACGAAACACAAGAATGTTTTAAAACATGGATAAACTGGTTTCTTATTCCATATCGATACATTAAATTACACTGATGGCATGTGACGAACAGACGTTTACCATATAGCAATTGAACAGATCTGAATGCGGGACACCCCAGGTTAACCGTCCTGCTCCTGAGAGGATGCTATACCCCAAGAAATAGCCGCCGAGACAAAACATGTTTCAGAGAAAGCTGTATAATGATATATATTTTGTGTATGAATGCACATCTGCGTGATTCTTCGTTCATATACTGATCTCTGCACACTAAAAAAATCAAACATTGCGCGACCAATTGTCACCTATGAATGAGCCGCAGAAATGCGTGTTCTCGCGGGTTCTTTCGAGCGTTCGTAACAGCGAAAACTTTTTTTTCCCTTTTTGGACTAGATTTGGACCTTTCAATGATCCGTATAGAAGGACGTGTTCTAGTATTGCTTTCTGTGCATGCCCTAAAACGTCACGTCATTGAATTTGAGGTCTGATTGACATTTTGGGGTGCAGGTAGGAGGGCCTGAGACTGAATTGAACACAATAGCTGTAATAGGTTGTTGCTCTCATACTGGAGCACTTAAAACTAGAAAGTCTGCTTCAAATGAAAACAGAATATTGATTTAAATGATTAAATGTGTGTTTTTACTCAGTTCATTGAGTACCTATACTATACTGATTTCGCGGATTAATTGACATTTCTGCCAGTGGCGACAGGGGGTGTTCTGATTTAGATCAACAACGGGAACCACCAGTAAAAGGCTGGCAAATACGCAAAAAGCAACACAACACGATTTTTAAGGTTTGAATTAGCACATAGAAAAGATGTCAGTTTTAACTTTCCAAGCCTGCTTGTCTGCATTTAATGACACGAGAAACAGGCGCCTATATACTCTAGTTGCAGTAGGTGCAAGGCTGGAAGGAAGGAATTCCATCAGGCGATACCTCATACTCTACCTTCTACATGTTTAGCATAATGTAGTTGTGTTAAACAGGTCTATCTAACCTGGACATTACAGTTACTGTTGCACTTTAATATTGCATAATCTAAAACGTTTATACCAAAACCATGCCGCCATTTAAGAAAGCAAGTGATACTTTCGAATCAATTTATCAAAGTAAAGTCAAAGTAATGTCATCCCAATTGCGTGATTAGTTTAGGTTTAGTGTTATTTTATCTAATAGACTGTGACTACCACTCTTCCAAATTTGTGTTAAGCGGGTAAGTAAGGGGACGGATGGGAGGGGTAGATAAATCTCCAGAATATGTGAAGTCCCGTTTGCCAGATAAATAAATAAGTAAATAAATCTGTTTTAATGCCATTCTCCCTCCTTCGCGGTAGATGGCACTGTGACTAATTATGGGCCCATTTCACTAACTCTCAAGACAACGTAGCAATTCAACGTGTTGGAACCATTTCCCTTTTGCATTGTTTCTCCGGGGTAGGAAAACCTTGTTGGACCAATTTATTAAAACGCACAAGTGTACCAAGAAATGGCTTCAAGCTGTCCCGCTAGAACTGGAGATAGTAATCCAGCAACACCCGTGTCGCAGTTTCCTAAGGTAACTTTCAGATAACCTTATTAAATATTATTAATGGTCTCAAAAGATGAATGGGATATATGTAAAGATGCCTGAAGCTTTTAATTCCTGTAGTGTTTAACTTGATAACATTGTAGTAATGATTTTAAGGTTCTGTAAATTAGTTTATTTCATAGTAAAACGCTTAATATGCAGACTGAGAGTTTATTTTGTACACTGCATCGTTATTCATATTTCATCTTTGAGTACAGCATTTATTGAAAATTAATACCATTTTGGTTTCTTCAGTATTAAAGAGTTATGCAAATTCCCAAATATGTGAACATTATTTGAATGCTTAGTTATAATTAGAGAATTTTTGTTTTTCCCAATTGGAACTGTAGAAGTGGATTTAAAAATCAGTTAAGTCGATCATACTTATATATTCTAGCGATGGTTTCTGTCTTATGAATCATAAATATTCCTCTAAATCCCAATACTTGAATAAGATGGTTTGAGAGCACGTGTGTTTTTGGAATTTGGCAATTTTTGTTATTTAAAAAATTGTCCGCAGAGTTGTCTTCATCATTGGAATAATAAGTGAAGATTTGCAGATTTCGATCTTACGGTTTTTCGGACCTGGATCCTGTCGTGTACGTAGCTACTATTCGGTAAAAAAAGAAACAGGTATGATTTATGCAATGTATTTTTCAGAAATGGCTTGTGTTGTATAATAGGAGTATGTATCAACATTATTCTTAGAGTTGTTTATTCATGATGTTTGTTTTCATTATGCACGTGTATGTATTTCAGTATGCTGTGAGTAAGTTTTTCTGGGAACTTTTATGAATCTCAAGTGTTTCATTTGAAAGTGATTTTGGTTGAAAATGTTGTACTGATTATTGGTTGCCAGTAAGAGATGGAGTTGTATTGCATCCACCAAATTTTGTATCTTCATAGGGAAATTGTGGCTTGGGGATTGGGATTTATATGTTATGGTAGTTGGAAATCTTACAAATTTACTTTTGAAAAGCAAGTTGTTTGACTTTGCAGCATTTAAGGGTGGTGTTGGAAAATTTTCCTTTAAATAACAGCAGAAAAAATTACTCTGGTGGTTTTAATGGACCTCTTCTATTAACAAAAGATCTGAGGGAGCATGCATATGAACAGTTCACTTCACTATGGCCAATGCTAAAAATATTCCTGAGCTTATTAAGGTTACAATAATTAGCATAAAATAACCATAAGACAATGTCTTTACACCAGTCAAAATAAGGAGAATAGTATAGCGCATGATGCACACTATTTTTGTACAGATAGGAAAGTATAAAAAATATCTAGATGGATTAAAATTCTTTGCCAAAACATTACTTATTTATAAATACTACAGTTAAAGATTTATTTAATCTTTTTATCCCCATAGTAAGTGTGCTGTAAAAGATATGGCACATGAAGACTTGGTTACACTGAACAGCCTACAGACATTTTTCCCTTACATATACAGTATATAAAAATGAAAGCAAGGGTTGTCCTTCAGCTTTTTCAGTAGCCAACTGGCCGTGCATTTGTTTGTGTTTCACTGTATAGTACATGCATTTCAGTTCAGTGTATTTCATGTTTGTGTGAATACATTAGTTTTTTTAGGAGTAAATTTTAATGTCCAGCAAAAGTAAGAAATCTAATGACCAGCCCCTAACCTGAAACATTGTTCATGGTCACATTTTAATTTCAAAGCACTCAAGCTCAGAATTTGTGTTTATTGTTTCATGTTAGAAAAAAATATTAGTAAAATAAAGAACATTTGCTACTTGCCATGGTGTTATTCCCTGTGTTGTAGAAACGCTGTTTACACAAGTGAAATTACCTAACAAGAACACCATTATTTTACAAGTGGACTGTACCAGTGAGTTATTAAAATAACCTGCACATTTTCAGGATGTAGACCCCATCGTTAAAGGATTATTATTCATGCTTTGAATCTGAATAAAAGCTGTGAAATTTATGACCACAGAACATCTCGGAGGGATCACTGATAACATAATGTAAATGCATTTATCAGGAAGAGGGTAAAAAAGCCCAAATATTTAACCATCCCAGTGTGCACTGTTTGTTTAGTATCCAGGAAGTGGAAGTTATATTAAACCACCCAGATCCTGTGTAGAAACGGTTATCCCTCATATCCCTCTATACAAACAAGAAGTCAGCCTTCACACATTATACAATTCATGTCTACATTTTGTTATTTATTACTAAAACATTAAAAAGTTTCTGTTTTAATGATGTTAGAGCCATTTTCCTAGTTCTATAAGATTCATGAATATTTTACTAGATTACAATGCATAATCAATGGGAGGTTCATATAACTTACGTAAATAGAATTGTATTGGCATATTCCTGCCATTTTCTAACATGAGTAAGTTATGGAAGGCATAAGGTTTTAAACTGTGCCTGGGCACATGCCTACGTTCCAACCAGCCTACCGACCTTTTGAGTGTAAAATAACTCGTAAAACAGCACTTATTTAAGTGATGAACCATATGCTTAAGGCATACAGAAGAAGAAATTAAGAACCTTTAAGTACAGAAAGAAGTAAAGAACTTTTAAGTACAGAAATAACTAAAGTTTCTCAAGAAAAGCAAAGTTTATATGATAATGGAAAATGTATTTACATAGGTTGTTGTAGACACAAAACACATCAAATTATTTCCCCTTACAATTCTAGGTAGCTCACTCCCAGATAATCAATCAAGGCAGGAACTGGGAGTACTTCTTGCCTGTTCTGAGGTGGTGGGGGGATGGTATAGCAGGCTGCTTGCTGCTTGGGCTTATGGACACATTTAGAAGACAAAAGACGCTGACGGAGAGGTGCACAGGGATTTAAAGTGGGCCGCATTTACTAGTTTTTTCGTTGGCTCTGGTAATTCTAGTGTTAAAACACAAGCAGCTGTGATCTGAACCTTCTGATCGCCGCATCTGTGGAAGGCAGCTTTATTTGTTGCCGGGGCTATCGCAGGCTCCCACTGCTGCGGGAGCTTGCTGCTGAAGTAAATCTGAGCCAATTGCGGTTGCGCTATAAGCGCCTGTCATTGATGGGTAATGCATATTGATGGGTAATGCAAAAAACATTGTAAATACAGGTAACAGTATTACTTGGCCACTAACCTGGCCCCCGGCCCTGCCTGATTGCTGTGTCTTTGTATAGGTGAGTGGTAGATCCCGCTACTATAAATAACTTTGCTTTTCCTGTTTGAAGCTGAATAAAGGTGTTTTTGGTAAAGTACAGAGACTCAGTCTTGTGTTTTGGGGTGGTAGAGAGGGACTTGGAATATATATATATATATATATATATATATTGTGAACGGCACCCGGGCACAGACAGGCGGACATGTTGTTATCACACCACCACACGTTTATTTACAGAATATTTACAATTATTTTGGTCACCAAGACCCCAGTCCATTGGTCACAAAGACCCAGTTCCTTGGTCACAAAGACCCAGTCACGTGCACAAAACCCCAAACACTCAAAAGTCCTGGCCACAATGCCTTTCTTCGGGCCGCCTCCACTCTCCACTGCTTCGTCCTCCTTCCACCCGACTCCAGCTCTGAATGAAGGGAGACGGCCCCTTTTATGGAGGAACCGGATGAGCCCCAGGTGTTCCCGGCAATCTTCTGGCCACGCCCAAGTGTGGCGGAAATGCCGGCTGTTCTCCGCTGCTCTCCGGCGCCGTCATAAATCTTCCCCCCAGCACTTCCTGGTGTGGCGGGAGTGCTGGGGAAACAAGTCCCCAAGGCATTGGGGCGCCTCCTGGCGGTGGCCACGGGCCCCTACAGGGAAGAGCTTCCAAGCCCTTGACCCGTGGCTCCCAAAGCAACCCGAAGGCGAACCCACGTGGTCCAGGCAGGGCTCTGACCCTCTTCCGTCCCTCCTGGCGCCCCGGCCGGGTCATGGCCCCTGGCATCCCTGACAATATATATATATATATATATATATATATATATATATATATATATATATATATACTATACATAAAATACCAGGCTTCAGCGGAGAAATAGTGTGTTAAAGAAGCAATGAAAAAGAAAAGGAAACATTTTGAAAATAACGTAACATGATTGTCAATGTAATTGTTTTGTCACTGTTGTGAGTGATGAGTGTTGTTGTCATATATATATATTTACACACACACATAAACATATATATATACACATATATACATACATATATATCTGCATATATACACATACATATACACACACACATAAATACATACACACATACATACATACACACACACATATACACACAAATACATATATATATATATATACATACACACACACATATATAAACATATATATACATATACATACATATCTACATATATACACACACAGCTATTTCAGATCAGTGCAATACGCTGCTTGTTAAAATGGATAACTCCGCTCTTACGTGCAAGTCTGCGTGGATATTATGAACTATCGATTTGTTCAAGTTCTATTTAAATTTTAAATAGAAGGAATTTTTATTTAGTCGACAGAAATATCTTTGGTAGGAATGGTAAAAACAGACAGGAATATTATTCCTGAATAAATCAACTCAAACCTTAAACAACTTATAATATTTTGCTCTCCATAAAAATATATCCTGTCTAAATTATACAAGTTAGAAATAAAGTAAACATTAAAAGAACAAACATTCAAATTTCTTTACTCTTATGTAATTTTATATAAAAATAAACTTAGATTTTAAATATCCCAAAAGATTTTGCTCTCCATAAAAATATATCCTGTCAAAATTATACAAATTCAAATATGAACATGCTGCATAACAAAACCTAGAAATATAAATAAAATGTGTTCCTTTCAGCAATAACATATCAAATCATTCAGTTGTCTTTGCTCATATGTCATTTTAGAGCTGGACGCCTGGCATCTTTTTTTGGCCACAGGTTCGTTTCTGTTTGGTGTGAGGTTCTGTGTTGTGGAGATTCTCAGGATGGATTGCAGGTGCTCATCAGTGAGGCGACTCCTGTGTGCTGTTTTGTTAGTCTTTATCACTGAGAAGAGCTTCTCACACAGATATGTGCTACCAAACATGCACAAGGTTCGAGCCGCATGTAGACGGACTTTTTGTTCTTCAAAGTCACCAAAGCGCCGTGCAAACTCAGTGCGCTCAGTTTATCAGCAAAGTGCGTATTTGGGAACACCGTAGTGACGACTTGGTTTAACATTACTTGGTAACAGGGAAAGTGGGGCAAGTGATTGTGTCTCCCATAAAAGCAGCTTCACTTGAAATCACTTTGTGATTGTGCACGGGTAAAACGTCCGCTGAAGTGTCAGATTCTTATTTAATTCTTCTGCTTTCTGTATCTTCTGCATTGCATTCAGGTTACCCTGATGTTTTGTCTCATAGTGCCGTCTTAGATTAAATTCTGTAATTACAGCCACATTAGCTCCACAAATGAGACACACGGGTTCAGTAAACATATACTCAGCCTCCCATCGCTTTTAAAGGCTCTATTTTCAGAATGAACTTTTCTCTCCAGCATCGCGTGAGCTAGCTTCGCAATAAGTGTTGCAAGGCAGCTGAAGCGCTGCATTATGGGATCTGTAGTTTATTGTGTTACCAGCGCTTCATATACCTGGGCCATTAATAACAATAATACAGTATATAAAATGATCTCGCGGGCGGATATAATTACACGCCGGTCGGATGTGGCGTGGCCCTTAAGTTTGACAAATATGGACTAAATAGAACTTGAAAAGATATATTTTTGAAATGTGATCGCGCAATTCAGATAGAGTTGACGCGCACTACAGCCTGCATCCTCCCTCGCTCTTACTTTTTACCGCTCATCTAATGAATACACTGAGTATGGCTTTACCAAAACAATCATTGATGGCGAATAAAGTATCCATTATTCGAGTATGTAGATCGGAATATATATATACATATATATATATACCCGCGTATCGCAGCGAGAAGTAGTGTGTTAAAAAGCTAGAAAAGAAAAGGGAACATTTTAAAAATAACGTAACATGACTGTCAATATACAGTATTTGTTTTGTGAGTGTTACTGAGTGTTGCTGTCATCAAGGATTTGATTATCATTATTTCTTTCAATCAGGCTCGTATTTGTAGGATGTGTTGTGTTCAAGTTACATTCCGTGTTTGTCAATCGTTGTAAAGATGACAGGTTTCTTTCATCGATTCGTTTCTTACTGCATCAATAAACAGCTCGTCTTCTTCTTTATCTGAGACCTGACACACTGCATGCATGTTTTTTTTTACACTGTCTTCCTTTAGCGGGACATTGACTTTTTCCACCGTGTGCTTTGTTTCGCAGTAGCTGGATTTATGAATATGCTTATCAGACGCTTCATATTTTTGCTGCCTTTTCAATTGTGTAATTCGGTTTTGTTCAGCTCTTTGGAACTGTTGCCTTTTATCTCTGCACTGCGTCAGTTCACGTGAGCCGCTCGGTGTACTTGCATCGAAGGTTCCCAGCTGTGCTGGTGCCATCTGGTGCTATGTCCGTGGCTGTATTTAATGTTACCTTAGTCCTGGCACTTAAAACTTTCTCTCGCAGTTTCGCTGAGTTTGTGTCAAACACCACCCTGACCATCTCATCTTCCTCTCCATAAACACAGTCCTTAACCCGTGAATATTTAGTGGAGTTTGCTATTGGATTGCCGCTGACGGACGGCCTTATATGGGCAGGCACTAAATTACAAACGCCAGCGCAGCCTGTCTATGAACTTAATTTAAAGTGTAGGTTTACATCGTGCTTTGTTTCGAAGTAGCAGAACTCATGAATATGGTTGTATATGTCACTCGCCGCTTCTTATTGTTTCGCTGCCTTCTCAATTATATAATGCATGTTTTCTTGAGCGCTTTTTTGAGGTCTTCCTGGTTTTCTATGTACTGCGTGATTACGTGGGAGGCGTGATGATGTCACATGAAACTCCGCCCCCACGGCGTTAAAGCTCATCTCCATTACAGTAAATGGAGAAAAACTGCTTCCAGTTATGACCATTACGCGTAGAATTTCGATATAAAACCTGCCCAACTTTTGTAAGGAAGCTGTAAGGAATGAACCTGCCAAATTTCAGCCTTCCACCCACACGGGAAGTTGGAGAATTAGTGGTGAGTGAGTGAGTGAGTGAGTGAGTGAGGGCTTTGCCTTTTATTAGTATAGATATACTGCTCAAAAGAATTAAAGGAACACTTTTTAATAGAGAATACAGAGTATAGCATAAAGTCAATGAAACGTATGGGATATTAATCTGGTCAGTTAAGTAGCAGAGGGGGTTGTTAATCAGTTTCAGCTGCTGTGGTGTTAATAAAATTAACAACAGGTGCACTAGAGGGGCAACAATGAGATGACCCCCAAAACAGGAATGGTTTAACAGGTGGAGGCCACTGACATTTTGTCCTCCTCATCTTTTCTGACTGTTTCTTCACTAGTTTTGCATTTGACTACAGTCAGTGTCACTACTGGTAGCATGAGGCGATACCTGGACCCTACAGAGGTTGCACAGGTAGTCCAACTTCTCCAGGATGGCACATCAATACGTGTCATTGCCAGAACGTTTGCTGTGTCTCCCTGCACAGTCTCAAGGGCATGGAGGAGATTCTAGGAGACAAGCTGTTACTCTAGGAGAGCTGGAGAGGGCCATAGAAGGTCCATAACCCATCAGCAGCATGACAATTCCTGGCCTCATGTGGTGAGAGTATGCAGGCAGTTCCTGGAGGATGAAGGAATTGATACCATTGACTGGCCACCACACTTTCCTGACCTAAATCCAATAGAACACCTCTGGGACATTATGTTTTGGTCCATCCAATGCCACCAGGTTGCACCTCAGACTGTCCAGGAGCTCAGTGATGCCCTGGTCCAGATCTGGGAGGAGATCCCCCACAACACCATCTGTCATCTCATTAGAAGCATGCACCGATGTTGTCAGGCATGTATACAAGAACACAGGGGCCATACAAAGTGCTGCGTACAATTTTGAGTTGCTGCAATTAAATTTTGGCAAAATGGTAGCCTGCCGCATAATTTTTTCACTCTGATTTTTGGGGCGTCTTTGAATTCAGGGCTCTTTAGGTTGATCATTTTCATTTCCATCAAACGATGTGGCATCCTTTCGTTCCTAACACATTACCCAGTCTATATCAGTATAGATATCCAGGAGGATTTCTTTTTCCCATTGAGATCTGATGTGTTTTCAAAGTGTTTCTTTAATTTTTTTGAGCAGTTTATATATATATATATATATATATATATATATATATATATATATATATATATATATTCCTGTGAATTACCTGACATCCCTACATTTCAGTTTTTTTTTTTTTTTTGATGATTTCAGTAGTTTCTAGGACCCTGGGCGTTTTACATTATGGGCTACTTTTTCTGATTGATATCCCAGTCAGTTGTCTCCTTGGTCCTTTCTGCAGTGCCCAACCTTCCTGGCTAAAGTGCCAATTGATCCTGAAGCAGGAACACCCAATGCCCTTCTGTTGACATCTGCACCCAGTATATACCACCTCGCCCACATTGTCAAGTACTTGGCATAGTACTACCCAAGCACTTTTTGGGACTATACACCCACACTTAATTGCCAAGGTGGTATGGGAGTCCTCTTGCACTGAGGTTATAATGCCACTTTTGGTTTAGGTTAATTTTGTGTAAATGCTCCTGCACAATTGTGAGGGGCATGTCGATTCGGTCCTCAAGACCGCACACATACTCTGGTCCAGACTGCTGCTCTCCCATTGACAAACCATATTCAAAAGAGGTCAGGGTCCTCAACTCCTGACCCAACATTAACAGGGTTGGAGTGCACTGTATTGATCCCTGCACAGCTGTCCGGAATGCCAGAAGAACCAGGGGCAGTTGTTGATTCTACTCACATTGGTCCTTGTTGACCACTATAGCTAACTGACCAGACAACAAGGCATGGATGAACCGCTTGGCCAGACTGTTGCTTTGGGGGTGGAAATGGGTGGTGTGTGTTTTTTGAATGTGCAGGAGGTCACATACGATGAAAAACCTTGCTCTCAAAATTATGCCCCGGGTTGGAATGGAGCTCCAGGTGCATGCCGAACCTACTAAACATGTCCTCAACCCCGGCAGTTGCCACATTTTCTGTTTCCTCATTAGGAGCAGGATGGACTTCCAGCCACTTGGAGAAATAGTGCCTCAACCAGGATACTCTTATTTTCCTGTGAAGAATGGAGGAAAGACTCCAGGATGTCTATCCTGACCCACTCCATTGGTGGACCAACTTGGTATTGTTGGAGGGGGACAATTGATTGTTTGGAGGGCCCCTTATGAACTATGCAGAAATTGCAGAGGCGGCAGTGGTCTCCAACATGTTGTCAGCACCACACCAAATAGAACACCTGTCGGAGTCTATTTTACTGATCCCAAAGTAGCCAGACCCCACACCTTCATGTATGGACCAAAGAACACCATCCTGAACCCCGTTTTGTTTGTGTTTCCCCAAAAATAAGACCGGGTCTTATATTAATTTTTGCTCCAAAAGATGCACTAGGGCTTATTTTCAGGGCATATCTTATACTTATTCATGTACAACAAGATGCATTTATCCAAATACAGTCATGGAATATCATCATAACTCTCCACATTCAAATCCTGAATTCCAACCTGAATTTCTTGATACTCTTGCCACTTTTAGGATCTTCCAGGATCAATGTTCATGTTTCGATGTTTCATGAGTGGTTCGATGTGATGAAGCAAAATGCCGACATACAAATGCATTTGTGGGGCGTCGCATATTCCCCAAAGTAATGACACAATACATTTTAAAAATCTTGCATACCATCTTCTGTGCAATGTTTTTTTTTAAAAAAAAAACCTTCCCAATACTATCAGAATGTACGGCAGCGTATTTCAGCCACGGAGAAAAATTAATAAGGACATTATGAAAATGTCTTTTTTGTGATTAAAGTGGAAATTTCGGCTTTAACCTCAATGTCCAGTTTAACCTCGTAGTTTATCATTAAAGCAGACTGTCATAATTGTCATCTTAAAACTGACCCAGTTTTTAATCGCTACGCGTTCTGGGGCTTCCTCCTGACCTGACAGGAGCGGCAAACAGTATCGCCTCACAGAACACATTAAATTTATAATATTCCAGCTCTCTGCACATTTAAAATTCTTAGATTTATAATTGATATCACTTTCATGATGAAATGCATTAAAATATGTATGTTACATTTACAGATAAATCGTTAACTTTGTTTAAATAATGAATACTGTTAATAGTTACACACATGGGGTGGCACAGCGGTAGCATTGAGGTCTGTGAGTCATGTCCCTTGTAATCCTTGCCTGGAGTTTGCATGTTTTCCTGGTGGGTTTCCACAGTGTGCTCAGTTTTCCACCCAAAGACATGAAGGTTTGGGGATTTGGTGAAGCTACAATAACGTTAGTGTATATGTGTGCTTGTGTTCACCTTTCGATAAGCTGATGCCTCGTCCAGGGATTTTGTTTCTGTCTTGCACCAATGCGGCTGGAAAGGGCACATCCCTGAATTGTTTTCAGAGATATTGTGGCAAGGTGTCCTTGGAATTTAATCGATGTTTCTTGCACATGCATCGCATCAGGTGAAGTATAAACCTGGCCTTTGGTGCCTTACTTTTCAGCTGATGATCTTGACTAGGGCTTATATTACAGAGCAGCTTTAAAATCATGCTAGGGCTTATTTTCGGAGTTGGTCTTATTTTCAGGGAAACATGGTACCTGCCAAGTTGATGGGCAGAAATGACAAAATCAGCAAAGATGCCTGCGTTTGCTGCAGCGACAGCAGATAGAAGGTGTAGCGGAGGAAGTTGATGTTCCAACAGGGTTCACTCCCAGTGGAGGTGTTCTTCCACTGGCCTCCACTACCAGGCAAAATACATGGTCACACGGCATCTGGCGACACGTTCTTTCAGGCTCCCTCGCACAACCCTCAGTATGGGTTGATTCCCCCTCACACACCATGATGTTTGAATTTGACAGCATACTTGAGCACCTCTCCTAGAGTTGCGGGTCGAGCAAGTTACCAAGGTGGCACAGGGCTTAAGGTTCAAGTCCTCAGAGAAATGCGTCATGCACCAATTTGTCTCAGATCTTGCAGGGAAAGTGTGCATAGGTTTGCCCCACCAGCTCCTGTACTTCCGCTATGAAAGTTTCCAGGTACTCTACTTTCTGCCAAGTTCATGCAATTGCCTTTGCAGTCGTAATATCGTTTCTGTCTGCTTGAAATGATGCTTAGTGGCTTTCAAAAGTTGTCTCAAATCCATTTAATCTCCTCATAGAACAACCTCAAGGACTTTCAAAGTCTCTTCTTCCTCTGCTGTCACCTACTGCACTGGTCTTTCCTCGATTCCCCCAACTGTTTGCCTCTGCAATAACTGTGGACCTGTTCCAAAAGGCTTCCCAACTGCCAGTCCTGTTATAGCACCCCAGTTTCAACCTCAGAAGTTTGCGCCTTTCCCTCTAAGATCTCAGCTACTCATGTTTGTCAACAGGTTCTTCTTTACAATATAGTAACGCCCAGGGTGGCAGGAAAAGTTCTTTGCCATTCTCACATCCTCTGCTTCCTCTGACAGTGGTCTTTATGGGATGGTTCATCCCACTTCTCATAGCAGTGTAATGTCCCTTTCCAGGTGGGAGAAGTAAAAGTTAACTGAATATGCAAATTAAAAAAAAAACTATTGTCTGAACAAATACAACCACGTGTACACATCAAGCTAATTCTACATTTTTTTTTCCTTTTTGGCGTTAAGAATTTCCTTATCAATTCCCACTCCCAGTATCCCAGTTGCTTTTGATTTCCAAGTTTTCAGAAATTAACAATGCAATGTATCAATGTAGAAAAAAGTGTGCAAAAAAAGTGAAAATGTTAAACTGCAAACATTACGCAGTGCAAACCAAATCTGCATTACTAGTTGCAATAACTATATACCTCTATTCTCTGTTGCTTTAAAATCTTTGGTAGAACAGTATCTAAAATTTAGGATTTTTTCTTGTTTTTTTTCTACAAAAGCAGTACACATTTTCTCTTGAACACTACAAGTTTTTTGCTAAAAACTCTGGACTGTTCACTGTCTCAGGCTTTATTGATGTTTTTTTGCAGATTACAATGTTGCCTCCTGTACTAAAAGCCCTTTCTGAGGGTGAACTGGTGGCAAGGATCCAGAGGTAGCGTTTAACCAGGAGGCTTGATTTAGGAAATACAGTTGCGTGAATCTTCCACCTTTCCAGAGCACTAGTTTCACTTTCCATGCAAGGAGCTTGGAGGTTTTCCAGTTCAGCTTCAACAGATTGTTGGTCTGTGAGCTGCTGCAACAGAATAGGGTTTCTTGAAGAAGCTGCCCAGTCTTCTGTTTTTTGGCTTTTGTATTGACAGAGCTATGAAGTGTAGTAACTGTACTGCTCTGGCTTTCTTGCACTATTTCAGCCACACCTCTGATGTTCATGGCATAAACTTTCTCAGGGTTTCACATAATATGTTTTAAAATGAGGCCCAAGGAGGGATGATCTGTCCAGAAGGTCATTAATAGCACTATAATCGTATTTGTCATTCAAGTAGCAGAGGGCAATAGTTTTTAATGTTTTTTGTGAGTTCTTAGTCCTTAACCTCTGGCTGCAGGACCTCCTCACTGAGCAGGTGAAGCATAGGCTTCACATATGATTCCCCTGACAGTTCGTCTTTGAAATGTACACTTAATGAGGCTTCTTCTCCAGAGTATAGTTCCTTTTTTCTGCTAGACAAGGCAAGAAAGGATGTGGAATTGCGACTATCTTTTCTAAGTTGTTCACCTACACAGATTCCACTTTTGAAGATTTTTCAAGTTTTGAATACTTGGCTGTGGTTATCAGAACTCAACAACATGTTTTTGAACTATTTATAGACCCCCTTAAGCGTAACTCCAATTTCCTATCTGAGTTTTTTTGAGTTATTGTCAATTGCTCTTGTCAAATTTTACTGGGTGATTTCTAACGTGCATAATAATGACTCTTCAGATTCTAAAGCAATGAAATTTTTACACCTTATTGCAAGTTTAGATTTTACCGAACATGTGAAGGATGCTTCTCACAACTGTGGAAACATACTGGACCTTTTCTTTAGAAAGGGTATTGACATTGATATTTCATCAATTTTTCAAGTTCCAGTTTCTGATAATTTCTGAGTCTTTTTCAATGTATCTCTCTGTACTCCAATTAAGTGTACTAATCCTGGTACGTATACTTATCACTGTGTTGACAGTTATGTTTAGTCTATATTGAATAAACATCTACCAGATATACTTGATGCATGTAGTATAAAATATGATTTCCTTGATAATCTCACTGATATGAGTAATGCATTGCTTAAATTATTTGATTCTGTTGCTCTTCTCATAACAAGAAAACGTATCCAGAAGAATTCCACATCACGATTTTCAGATGACATCCATGCACTCAAAGAGACTTGTAGAAAACTTGAGCCCAGGTGGCGTATGACAAATCAAGAGGGTTTTCATCTTCCCTGGATAGAAAGTATTAAACTACTAGGACAGAAAATTTCTCTACTATGATTAACACTAATAGAAATAATCCCCATTTTTTGTTTGATACAATTATCAAGCTCACATTGTATGCTCCTGCACATGGCTCTCCATTCAATGTTGATGAATTTCTAAAATTTTTCATAAATATGATTGACTTGATTTGAGATAAAATCAATTGTGTACATTCCCCTTAGAATGATGGCCATGATATCTCTAATACTTTAATGAATGCAGGCACTAGTACTCGGACCTCTTGCAACTTTTCATAATTTGAATTAGTTTCCCGTGAGGCTTTGTCCAGCCTGATAACTGCTTCAAAACCTACAACCTGCATATTAGAACCAATACCATCTTATCTTTTGAAGGAACTGGCTCCTTGTTTAATTGGTCCTATTTTAAATATTATCAATAAGTTGCTTTCAATTGGCTCTTTGCTCTCCACTTTTAAAGCTTCTATTAGTAAGCCATTACTTAAAAAACCTAACTTGGATCTGATGATTTTGAATTATTATCAACAAATTTGCAATATTTCTTTTATGTCTAAACTACTTGAAAGAGCCATCGCTGATCAACTTAATCCCTACTTGTCTTGCAATAATCTTTTTGACAAATTTCAATCTGGCTTTCTACAGATACTGCTTTGACCAGAATAATCAATCGTATTTTGATCATTGTTGAATCGAATTTGATGTTAGTGTTACTGCTTCTTAACTTAAGTGCGACCTTTGACACTGTAGAACATGCCATACTTTTAAGTTGCTTGGAGAAATATATTGGCATCCAGGGGACAGTACTTTCATTGTTTCACTCTTATTTATCAAATCCCAACATGTAAGTAACCATATAATCTGTGAATTTACTGAAGTAAAGTTTGGTGTACCCCAGAGATCAGTTCATGGCCCCATGCTTTTTTCAATCTATATGCTTCCCCTTGGTGACATTATTTGTAAATATGGTGTTAATTTTCACTGTTATGCTGGCAATACGCAGCCTTATATATCTGTAAAGCCAAATGATCTTTCCCAGATGCTACATTTAGAGGCATGTCTGTCACAAATTAAAAAATGGATGAGTATGAACATTCTGCTCTTAAATGCTGATAAAACAGAATTATTGGTCGTTAGACGATCCAAATATGGACACTTGTGTGAGAGCTTCATCTATACCAATAAAAGGCAAAGCCCTCACTGACTGACTGACTCATCACTAATTCTCCAACTTCCCATGTAGGTAGAAGGCTGAAATTTGGCAGGCTTATTCCTTACAGCTTACTTACAAAAGTTAAGCAGGTTTCATTTCGAAATCTACATGTAACGGTCATAATGGTCGACAACGTCCGCCATGTTGAACTTTCTTATTTATGGCCCCATCTTCACGAAATTTAGTAGGCAAGTTCCCTGCGCTAACCGAAACCGATGTACGTACTTATTTCAATGGTATGATGCCACTGTGGGCTGCCATATTGAACTTTCCAGCGTCACTAATTTTCCAATTTACCGTGTAGGTAGAAGGCTGAAATTTGGCAGGCTCATTCCTTACAGTTTACTTACAAAAAGTTAAGCAGGTTTCATTTCGAAATTCTATGCATAACGGTCGACAACGTCCGCCATGTTGAACTTTCTTGTTTATGGCCCCATCTTCACAAAATTTGGTAGGCGGCTTCCCTACGCTAACCGAAACCGATGTAGGTACCTATTTTGGTGGTTTGACGCCACTGTCGGCCGCCATATTGAACTTTCCAATGTCACTAATTCTCCAACTTCTTGTGTAGGTAGAAGGCTGAAATTTGGCAGGCTTATTCCTTACACCTTACTTACAAATGTTAAGCGGGTTTCATTTAGAAATTCTATTCTACGCATAACGGTCATAACGGTGGACAATGTGACCGCCAGTGTTGAACGCCATATTGAACTTTCCAACAGTCTTTGTTACCAATGGGCCCATCTTAAAGAAATTTGGTACGTGGGTTCCCAACGCTAACTGAATCCTACTTACTTACATTTTAAGTCCATAGCCTGCAGCTCGGTCGCCGTGTGAGGCGGTGTTGGGTCCCCCATGCCCACGCCTCCCACGTTGTTGGCTGCCTGCCTATATAAGGCCATCCGTTGCTCCAGTCTCTTCATTCCCTTCCTTGCTTTGCCACGGTATTCACGTCTCTGTGCTGATAACTGCAGCCTTTTTATTTAATCCTTGGCTTCTCCGCTGTTTTATTGTTCGTTTATTACAATTATAGTTATTGTATAGGTATTTTAGACTTAGTTTACATTGTTCAGGTACCCATTTCCTATATCGTTCCAACCGTACCCCCATTAACATGTCTATCGTGGTGATCACCATCGATCAAAGAACCGTCACTTACTGAGTGGTTTCCATGCCCGGAGATGGCACCTGCCTTTTCCACTCTCTGTGTTACATATTGCATGACCATATCAGGCTCACTGTTGATATCCGGAGGAACATTGTGTCTTATGTATTGAATGACTGGAACAGGTTCAAGGTGTGGACTGATGACGGTACAGGAGATAATTATACTACACAGGAGCACTATAAGAGTGAAATGCTTAAGCCCATTCACCTTTGTATCTGCATGTGAGTTGATGGCTGCCGCTGAATTGTTCGGTTGTCGCTTTCAAGTGTACCGAAATGGCCAAATATTTTACACCTTTGGACAACTGCCAATGCATCTTAAACATCTTAGATTCACAGGTGATGATTTCAGTAGTGGACACTTTGATGTTTATGAATGTTTCAACTCTCAAAAGCTGGATGTGAAGTTATCGATGAAACCGGTTGTATGCTTACAACGCTTGACAGATTCCGAATGTCACTTCAACACAAGTCCTGCAAATATTGTTGTAATTGAAACACCCCATGAAACTCAAACCAATTATGACAGCAGCAATCCAAGCTGTGAGATTTGAGACAAGATTGCTTTTCACATGGCCAACTATATGTTGCATGCTCAAGAGTAAGCTCGGCGCACAGCTTGGTCATATTACAAACGGAGGGCCGAACTGACAACGTGGCATACAAAGAGATCCTTAACAAATAATTATTGGTATATTTTCCCTCAGTTTAAAAAGGTTTCATTTTCTTCTTAATAGAAATTTTAAGGCAGTACTTCGCCGCTGCGAACCGTGGGTATTTTGCTAGTTGTTAATATTGATGACTGTTCTATCTGTGAAAGTTCAATCATTAAAAATTTTGGAGTAATTTTTGATAATGGTCTCACACTCCAGTGTCATAACAAGGCTAATACTAAGTCAGCATTTTTTAATTTTTGTAATATTGCAAGAATTTGGTCTATTCTGTCTCTGCAGGATGCTGAAACATTAATACATGCATTTGTTTTTCTACCTTTGATTATTGTAATCCCCTTTTCTCTGGTGTTCCTAGTTTTGCTACTAGAAGTCTTCAGCTTTTTCAGAATTTTGCAGCTAGAATCTTGACAAAACCAAAAGAAAATTGCGTACATAATACCCATTATAGCTTCTCTTCACTGGTTACCAGTACAAGCAAGAGCTGATTTTAAAGTTCTTCCTTTAATGTATAAGGCCATGCATGGAGTTGCATTTCCTTACCTAGCTGAATTAATTAAACCATAGACTCTCTTAATGAGGGTCTTTTGGTCATTTCATCAGTTAAAGAAAAAATCAGTTGGTCAAAGAGCATTTGCTTACTGTGCACCTTATCTTTGGAATGGCCTGCCATTATGTATAAACATCATCTTAAAATCCACCTAGCTGTTAATTGCTATGTGCTTCTGGGGCTTTCTCCTGAACTGACAGCAGCAGTAAGCAGCAATTACCACACAGAACACATTAAATTTATGATATTCCAGTTCTCTACACCTTTGGAGTTCTTAGATTTATACTTGCTATCAGTTTCATGATGAAATGCATTAAAGTATGTATATTACATTTTACAGATACGTTGTTAACGTCATTTAAATAATGTAAACTGTTAATAATTACACATGTGGGGGCGTAGAGCTGCTGCCTCTCGGGGAGTCACGTCCCTAGTGTTCCCTGCCTGGAGTTTTGAGGTTCTCCTGGTGGGTTTTCACAGTGTGCTCCAGGTTCCTTTCAAAGACATGTAGGTTTGGAGATTTGGGGATGCTAAAATGATGCTAGCGTATGTGTGTGTGTCTGTATTCACCCTGTGATGAGCTGATGCCATGGGAGTGATTGTTTCTGCTTTGCGCCTGATGTATGCTGGAATGGGCGCATCCCTGGATTGATGGATGTAATCATTAAACATCCATCCTTTTCAGAGATATTGTGGCAAGGTGCTCTTGGAATTTAATGGATGTTTTGGACAATTTTACAACACAAGGAAGCTGAACGTTTTCTCACCGTGATGGTGTCGCACTGCCACCTGGTGGAATCTTCCAGACTTAGATAAAATATGCACACAAGTATAAACAGTACACCGTTTGCGTAGCAGAAATGTCTTAGGTTCACACATTGCATCACATGGATTATAAACCCGGCCTTTAAGTAACATCTACTTGAATGACAGGACCCAATGTCTCCCAGTAGAACATTGCCCAAAGCATCACACTACCTTTTACGGATTGCATTCATTCCGTAGTGCATTTTTCTGCCATCTGTTTGCCTGGTAAATGCACCTGGCTGTCCACATGATCTAAAAGAAACCATGATTTATCAGACTAAGCCACTTTTTTTCTGTTGCTCCATAGTTAAGAACTGATACTCATGCGCATTATTTTCCTTTTGCCTGTGGATAGGGGTCAGCAGGGGATTTCTAACTGGTCTGCGGCTACGCAGCAAGCTGTGATGCACTGTGTGTTCTGATGCCTTTCTGTCATGGCGAGCATTAAGGTTTTCAGTAATTTGTGGTACAGTTTCTCTTCTGTGGCATCAGACCAGACAAAATAGCCTTTCACTCACACACGCATTAGTGAGCATTGAGCATGAACCCGTGACTCTTTTGCTGGTTTCTTCCTTGGACCACTTTTGGTAGATACTACATACTGGGAACAACCCACAAGCCCTGCAGTTTTGGAAATTGTCTGGCACTTCTCAGAGTTGCTGAGATTCTTATGCTTGCCCGTTTTTCCTGCTTCCAACACATCGCCTTCGAGAAGTGACTGTTTACTTACTGCCTAATATATCCCACCCCCTGACAGGTAATGACAGTGCTGTCAATGCTTTTAAATTTTGGCTGATCTGTGTACTTTTTCAGTGCTATGGGATCTGAAATTTAAACCTGGTACGATAACTGACAGATTGGAGCTCAAGAAAAAATTGATTGTAGGGTTGTGTATCTTAAAATGTCTTAGTTATGCACTGTAAAATCACATTTTTGGATAGAAATTTCAATGTGCCAAATATTGTGTTTTATTTAGTTGATATTGGTGTAAGCTATTATTTTTATTATAATTATTCATTATTCAGCCATTTGCAGCTCCTTTATTACATAAGCAGAATAATAACTGTTTCTCTTTGGGTATGTGATTTAGGCGCAACAATACCAAAAACCCCTTAATTCATAAGAAATTAACAGGTAGGTACTTTATTTTCCCTTACAAGGACAAAGTCAGTGTTGTCTATTTTTGCTTGCTTTTAGAGGCACACAAGGCTACAAGTTAAGACCATATTTAACAGGGATGCAGAAATTGAGCTACACCTCACTCCCACCTGCATTCCTGAATGAACAGTAAAATAAATAACTGTAGCTCAACCAAAGCTTTTGTTAGCTCTGTACTTCATTTGATAACAAAGGTGTAAATCAGAGTTGGATATTCATTTTAGGCTTAAAGTTGCAGAGAGCACATGAATGAGCCTAACAGTGATCAGAGAAAGGCAGCATCACATCACACCACAAACAAAGGACGATGTAAAAACAACAAGAATACACTCCAACACAAGAAGAGTTCTTCACTTGAACTCGGAGCAACAACTTGCACAATTCCAGTAAACAATCTGTGTCTTCTGTGTTATTTTTGCCTCTCCTGCCTTCTGTCTTCTTTGTTGATATATATGCAATTAGCATATTTTTTATAATTCTTCTGTTTATCAAAAAAATAGCATTAATCTGTTTCCTACATCAGGTGTTCTTTTAAGGCCAGAAACCTCCACTACAGAGGAAGGTAAGGGAAATAAAGTTGGAGCCTTTCCAAACTATTTGATTAATTACTGCCATTTCTAAAGGCAATCAGTTTTTCTTCTCAGACCTTATACATTTTTCTACGTTTGTTTGGTGTCTCTGGGTGGTAGTAAAACAGAAATTCTCCTATTTTCTGTAGGGCAATCTAAAAAATAGAAGAACAAAACAAAAATTCCCTAGGATCATTCTTCTTTTCACAGTAGAAAGTTCACTACTTTTTACATTTTATTAAGACAAGAATGTTTTTTTCAAGACATCTGTCTTAGCTTTGAGCATTTTATTTTTGGCAAAGAACAACAGATGGATAGACGGATTCAATACCTTCTTCCTCACATGTGATACAGTGGTACAGTAGGTAGTGGAGCACACTCATATATCTAGCGTCCTTGGCTTGATTCTTGTACTTGACTGCTGTCAATGTGGAGCTTGGATGTTGTCTCCATCTGTATTCAGTTTCCCCGCACATTCTCGGAGATGTGCTGGTTATGTTGATTAACAGCTCATTCAACACCTACTGAGTTATCCTAATTTTCAAATGCATCCAAATAATTGGTATTAAATTCTCTTCCACTGTATGCAATGTACTAAACTATCGTCCTCCTTCTTAACCATCTTTGTAATATCCTCCCTTTTTTGTTTGGAAAACTTGGTGGTGTAGGCTTAATGTTTTTTTCAGCACTGTGTAATAAGTTGTGTACTGTAGTAACTAGTTGTGTACTATGTAACAGCACAGTGTAACAAGTTCTTTTCATTTGTAGATGTTAATCTTTATCTCTATTTCCCATGACTTTTATTCTAATTAGTATCCAGTTGTAACCAAGAAGGGAGTAATACTTTAGTTCAGACTGGTAAGAGAGTAAAAGTGCAAAGGGTACATTCGGAACTGATACCCTCAAATCAACCTGTAGTGATTTAGGTTTATCTGTTAAATGTTGATGCTTTTGCAATCCATATACATTTGGAAGATATGATCTCAATTTTCACCAGTAGTTCGAATTGGTGGAGGGACATATAAATTAAAAATATTTTACGCTATAGTACACGTAATACTCCTCATTCAGTGTTACTGACTCTTCTATAGCTTATTTAATGTTATTGTGTAGTTGCTTCTTGTTGTCTCTGGTACATTTTGTATGTTAACTCTAAAATCCCTGAAGCCTACGAAAAAAGTTGCAATCCTGGGCCACCTTAAATTCCTTTGCACCTCTCCATCAGTGTCTTTGTTTTGCAAATGTGTCAATCAGCATAAGCAGCTTGCTATGCCAGACCACCCCGTACCCAACAGCCCGTCCAAACCAACGCAGCTGAAGTTCCCCCAGCTTAAGTCTGTTTATCTAGGTATGAGGTGCCTTGAGTTCTATAGGGCAAATAATTTATAGTTATTTGGAATACATGTATTTTATGTGTGTTCCGTGTCTACAACATGGGTAAATGTAGGATGACAGGAAATGTGAGGCAAAAAATGTTGAACACAGAATATTTTTCCATGTTATTCTAAAAACTAATAAAATGTTGACGTGTAATGTGTGAAGACTGAAGTACAAATATCAAATACTTTTACAAAAGGTATAACAAAATTATTATTCAAAAATGTAACCAAAAAAAAATAAATTTTTCAATTTACCTGTTGCTGCCAATATATAAAAACCAAAGCTCAAATTCCAATTGCATGGCTGGTGTAGAGGTAAGAATGGCTGCTTCTGAATTAAGAGGTTGAAGGTTTGATTCCGGGTCTTACCAGCATTCTACATATTGAGTAGTGAGCTTCTGTTAGTACTCTTGTATAATAAAAACATACAGTACATTTGCTTTGAGTCTGTAACAGCCGGTGTAAGTTTTGCTACTTGTAAGAGGTATCGCTGAAGGGGATATAGGCAGACACACAAATGCTGATGAATCATGTCTTCTTGGTATCTTTGTACTTAAATTTTTTTTTATTCAGTTTTATTCTTGAATTAAAGCTCACATTTTTCATTATACCTTTGTGAAAGTGTTTATTTTATATTCCAGTAACCACTTGAATGATATCAAATCTGTCTCTGCCTCTCTCATGCACACATGCACATATCCATGCATGAGAATGCAATTTACTTAAAAAAACGCTATGTCATTTGAATATGAGTTGTCATTTAAACATTTTTTTTTTCCCGATCTTGCCCAACCTCTGTATTATAGCTTGGGCTGATCGACAAATTTGCAAAAGAAAGACGCTGATGAAGAGGTGCAAAAGAATTGAAGGTGGTCCAGGATTTCGACTTTTTTCATAGGCTTCAGGGATTCTAGTTTTAGATGAAAAAGTGACATGAATCAACAGGAATTAATTTTTGCATATTATTGATTTGTATTGTTGTTTTTAATTTAAATTGCCTTGCTTTTTTGTGTATTAATTATATTATTCCTTTTAATTTAAACCCATATAACTTGGCACTTCACTGATAATTGGTAATTGGGATTAAATCACAACAGATTGTCATCTGATTTCCTGTCTTCAATGTATTTAGCACAGGAAGTCAAGGATCTACCTTGGCAAAGATATATAAAATATATTAAGTAATTATTATTACTTTTTAGGATGATGTTTGTGAGAATTCCAATGATGGCAGTCAGGCACCTAAACGTCGCAGAATGGGATCTGGTGATAGCTCTAGAAGTTGTGATGCTTCTAGCCAAGATTTAGGGTGAGTTTTATTAGAATACCATTAGTGTTTTTCTGTTGTAATATTGTAGACACCAGTGTTAAGTTACTGCATTGCATTTTTTGTAATATACAGAACACTTCATGTGTACTTTTACGAAGTAAACAGACTGGATTGTAGCAGGGGTGTCAAACTTGGTTCCTGAAGGGCTGTTAATGCAAATTTTTATTCTAGCCACTTTCACAATTACTTACCAATCGTAGTGTTTCATACAGTGCAAATTTGCTTCAATTTAGTATTTTTAGTTAAAAAGTAATGCATGTTTGAATTCACCCCTGTTTTTTTTTTATAGGAGAAAACTTTCTCACATTTCTTGTTATAAGTTTGTTTACTTCAGGAAAATCTTGCCATGGTCGCATATATGCTGCTGCAGTCCGAGTCCAAAAAGACATTTAGTATTTTCATTTACCTGTATGAACAGTTCAGTGGTAAAAGAGTTACTAGTGTTTTTAGGTGGAGGAAGGCCTAAAAATAATGCAGAAACTGCCTTTTTTATTATGGGCACACAGAACATATTTTTTGACTTGTAGCTAATGTGTGGATAACCATCTTAAATGTAAGCAGCATATGAACAGCAGTCTTATAATAGGTAGACATCAGGAATCATAAAGTACCTTGCTGATGTACACGGTATCAAAAAAGTGGTAATTTCAGAGGTGGTTATGGTGTTACAGTAAGCCCTTCTTCTGTCTCTAGCACTTGTGAATGTGAAAATCTGTACTTTCAATTTATTGTACTGGAAATAAAATTCACAGTTCTTAATCTTGTAACGGTGCTGACAAGCTGCATTCACCTAGTATTAGTCATTCATTGTATAAGCTGATATTCCATCACTAGCAGCAGGTGAGCCTATAAAAACTACAAGCCCGCAATGGCAGATTTTCATTTTAAGGATAGCAACCCACATAAAAAAATCCACGTAAAGACAAAGAGAGTCCATTGTAGCACTGGGCACCAGTGCTACATTGGTAAGAGGAACAGGGTGACAAGAAGACTTACCATCCGACTTATCAAAGCACAGAGTGCCATGAAGCCCTAAACCAGATATACTTGGTTCTTCAGAGGATTTGCTAGAGAAGCTCCGAGACAGATTTTTGGGGTCTTAAGTGACGTTTTCAACACTTCAACTCTTCAGGAGACTAATGAAACACTGCCACCTCTGCAGCTTCAATATCACTGGATACATGGATGTCAGTGGAGCTTCAGGCTCATGTAACTGAGATAAAGTGTTGTGTGGCAGATCAAATTGCCACTGACCCCAGCTAAGCTCTGTGAATCGGGGTTAGTGGTTAAACTGCAAAGGCAAAAGATGAAGCAGGTCGCAGGTTTGTTCTGGGACAGCTGCAGATGGAGATTTCCAAACCTGAAACCAGAACTGAAATGGTGTTTGTAGCATCAGTTCAGTAAAGGAAAATGGCAGAGACACCAGTACATCTGTAACTCTATATAAGGATGTTCAACTACTTACAATCAACAGGGGCCTCATGCATACAGCGTGCGTAGAACTCACACTATAACATGACATAAGCACAAAAGCCAAAAGATGCTTAAATCTGTGCGTTTGCCAACTTCCGCGTTCTTCCGCTACATAAATCCCGGTCAGCGTGAAAAGTAACGCTCGTGCACACGCCTGCTGTCCTTCCCCAACTCCTTCCAGAATTATGCCTCTTTGAATATGCAAATCAATATAAATAGCTCTTAAGCTGAGTGTTCTGTCAAAAGACAATGGGAAAAGCAAGAGGGGAAATGGAAGAATTTCAGTGAATACCAAGTGGAGGCAAGGAAAAATGTACTATTTGTTGGTTTAAACAGTGGTATAACCAACAAAAGGAAGCTGATCGACTGACATAGCGTGTCGGAGAAACTCGAAAGCTCAAGTTCACAAAGTTGCACAGTGCCCGAAATAAAATCTCTCAGTTACAAATAATTGATTACAAGTAACATGAGTCCAGTTAATTTTCAAATTCTAGGTTTGTTCACAGGCTACACATTAACAAAGCCCAATCATTTATGTAAGATACTCTGAAAACATCACAATAAATGTCAAATAAATAAATTAATGCAAAACAGACAAGAATGATCTTTGATGGTTGCGGGTAAACTACATTTTAAAGACTGTGTAACACAACAGGTAAGTAGAACTAACAGCAGCTAAAATGTATATGGATCATCTCTCGGTAGTAGATCCCTTTTGAAAGGTGCTACACGACGGCTGTGGTATAGAAATTACATTTTCTATGTGAACGTTCAAATTTGTGCCTCTGGTAATGTGCCTTACCGGCAATTAAAGAAAATTATTTTTGTGTCCTCTGCAGTGTTAAGAGAGAAAGGCTTTGGTTTGGGATAAAAGGAAAAAAGGTGTAAAGAAAGGAAAGTTGCCTTTTTCTTTTATATAGTATAGAGAGATGTGTTCGCTGACGTTATGATCGCCTTTTGGGGTCAGTCGCGGCGGGGCTTGTGTAGACTGGTGAGACGTCCCGCCATTAATCGGTTGTGATGGCATTGTCAGTCCTCCACTCGTGTGCGTGTCTTCATAATCCGAGCTGAGGACCTCATAATCGTATACGTGCAAAAGAAAGCGTGAATCGCCTTAATATTATTTTGCCGTGGTGTAGAAAAGGGGTCCCGTGTTTGCACTTGTCTGGGCTATAGAGCAAGGGGAGGATGAAAAAAATTAAAAGTGCTCACTTTGACTTAAGGCAGAAGCGCAGTCAGCGTCTCAAAGGCCGGCACAGCTATGCACGCGCGCTGGCTGCTCGACTTTTGCTTGGCAGGAGACCCCAGTTTTTGTACACACGTTCATGATATCAAAAGTCTCAGTGCTCTTTGGAGGTCATTCATATATTATATAAATTTAGCAAAATACCCGCGCCTCGCATCAGAGAATTAGTGTGTTAAAGAAGTAATGAAAAAGAAAAGTAAACATTTTAATAATAACGTAACATGATTGACATTGTCATGAGTGTTGCTGTCATATATATGCCTGCCTAAATAAGTCACCCTTGGTTTGCTCTTACTTTTTTACCGTTCTTTTAATCATGGCTAGTGGCGGAAAAATTATAAAATGGAAGGAGGATGGCTTTACCAAAACAATTATTGATGGCGAATCGATTATTCATAAAGCTTGAATTGGTGGTCTGTTTTTCTGTGTTAACCTCATATTTTTCATACTTCTTCTCAAACTAAGGTGGTGCGAGGGTAAAATGAATCGGGATGCGCTGATCAATGTAATCGGTGTACCAGGAAATCATGCATTGACAAAAGCTCCCCTTTATTTATATATATATATATATATATATATATATATATATATTTTATTATATATATATATATATATATATATATATATATATATATATATATATATATATATATATATATATATATATATATATATATATATACTGTGTATATATATATATATATATATATATATATATATATATATATATATATATATATATATATATATATATATATATATATATATATATATATATATATATATATATATATATATATATATACTGTGTATATATATATATATATATATATATATATATATATATATATATATATATATATATGTATATATATATATATATATATATATATATATCTATATATATATATATATATATATATGTATATATATATATATATATATATATATATATATATATATATATATACACACACTGTGTGCACAATTATTAGGCAAGTTGTATTTTGAGGATTAATTTTAATATGGAACAAACACAGTGCTATCAGTCAATCCAAAATGTTAATAAACCTGAAACCTGAATGTTTCACAACGGAAATGTGAGTGTGAACATCATCAGGGGAATACATATGTGCGCACAATTATTAGGCAACTATTAGTGTGCAAATTTATTATGCAACTAAAGGAAAAATGAAAATTTTACCATCTCACTTGTTTATTTTCATCTGTTATAGTGAGAATAATAAACAAACACCTCAAAATTTACAAATAAACATCTGTGACATTTCAAAAAAAATAAATCAATCAATCAAAGACCAATATGGCCACCCTTCTTTCCAATAACAGTCATAAGCCTTTCCATTCATGGAGTCTGTCAGTTTCTTGATCTGTTGACGATCAGCTTTTTGTGGAGCAGTGACTACAGCCTCCCAGACACTCTTCAGAGAGGTGTATTGTTTTTCTCCCCCGTAAATCTAGCGTTTAAGAAGTGCCCACAAGTTCTCGATAGGGTTTAGGTCAGATGAGGAAGGGGCCATGTCATTATTCCTTCATCTTTAAGGCCTTTACTGGCTGGCCACGCAGTGGAGAACTTCGATGCAAGTGATGGAGTATTGGCCTGCATAAAAATCATGGTCTTCTTCCTGTATCACTGTTTGAAGAAAGGGTCTTCGAAAAACTGGCAGTAGGTTTGGGAGTTGATTTTGAGTTCATCTTCAATGCAAAAAGGTCCAACTAGCTCATCTTTAAAAATACCAGCTCATACCAGTACCCCACCTCCACGTTGGAGTGGAGCTCTGTGCCCATTACTGATTCACAGGTCCATCCATCTGGTCCATCAAGAGTCACTCTCATCTCATCGGTCCATAAAACCTTTGAAAAAGTTCTTCAGATATTTCTTGGCCCAGTTTTGACGTTTCAACTTATGTTTCTTGTTCAGTGGTGGTTGGGTTTCAGCCCTCCTTACCTTGGCCATGTCTTTGAGCACTGAACACCTTGTACTTCTGGGCACTCCAGGTAGGTTGCAGCTCTGGAATATGAAAGTACTGGAGGATAATGCGTTCCTGGTAGCTTCACGTTTGATTCTTCTCAAATCTTTGGCAGCTAATTTGCGTCTTTTGTTCTCAACACGTTTCTTGCGACCCTGTTGACTATTTGCAACAAAATGTTTGATGGTTCTGTGATCACACACCAATATCTTAGCAATTCCAAAAGTGCTGCATCCCTCTGAAAGACTTTTACAATTTTTGACTTTTCAGAGTCAGTTAAATCTCTTTTTTGGCCCATTTTGCCCGAGGAAAACTAGCTGCCTAATAATTCTGCACACCTTGATATAGGGTGTTAATCTCCTTAGGCCACACCCTCCCTCATTACACAAATACAAATCACCTGACGTGCTTAAATCCAATAAGCATTCAAGTTAATACAGCTTGAAGTTGGAATATACGCATTAAAAATGATGATATGGTCAAAATACTCACTTGCCTAATAATTGTGCACACAGTGTATATAATATATATATATATATCTCTATCTATATATCTATATCTATCTATATATCTATATCTATCTATATATCTATATCTATATATATATATCTATATATATATCTATCTATATATATATCTATCTATATATCTATATCTATAGGAGATACAAGCCCTCCTCCGGTCCTCCTGGGCGTCCCGGCCGGGCTCCAGCCCCGGCTGGATGCCACAATATATATACACATACATGTGTACATATATACATAGACACATATACTATGGGGTGCCAAACAGGCAAATACATTGATTTTCTGAATATATAAAGTCATTCCTGAATATATAAAGTCAAAACTTGAATACATAAAGTCATCGCTGGAATATATAAAGTGCAAACTTGAATATATAAAGTCATTCCTGAATATATAAAGTCAAAACCTGAATATATAAAGTCTAGTTAGATTTAGTCATCATTGCATAACTATTTCTTTACCATAGAAATTTAAAGACTAAATTCAACTTCCATTCCTACCAAAGATATTTCTGGGGACTAAATAGAATATATCCAAATATCAATATATATATATATATATATATATATATATATATATATATATATATATATATATATATATATATATATATATATATATATCCAAATTCAAGCTATTGAGGAGTCGCCTGCCTGCCTAAATAAGTCACCCTCGCTTCGCTCTTACTTTTTTACGTTCATTTAATCATGGCTAGTGGCTGAAAATTTATAAAATGGAAGGAGGATTACACTGAGTATGGCTTTACCAAAACAATTATTGATGGCGAATCGATTATTCATAAAGATTCAATTGGTGATCTGTTTTTCTTTGTTAACCTCATATTTTTTCATACTTCTCAAACCAATTGGATGCGAGGGTAAAATGAATCGGGAAACGCTGATCAATGTAATCGGTGTACCAGGAAATCATGCATTGACTGAAGTTTCCCTTTGCTTGGAATTGAAAGTGTGATTAAATACATTATTTTTTAACGCGGTATGGAGCACATGCATCGAAGCTTCTCAGCTGTGCTTGTGCTAAGAAAAGGAAGCATTTTAAAAACAACGTAACACGATTGTCAGTGTAACCTTTTGTAAGTAGTGCCTGGAGGATTCAGTGTGGAGAAACTCTACAGACAGCGTATGTATTAACTTGTGGATTTTTCTGTGAGTATTTGGTAGCAGCGTCACAAAGTCACGGCGTTGGCTGCGGAGCTCAGCTCAGAGCGAAATGAGGTGAATGGGAGGGGTGATGATGACATGACTCCCCCACCCGCCTTAACTGTCAATCCCCCACAAACACAGTCTCTCGGAATTTGCATAAGCACAGCCCTTTACCTGCAATTTTAACTTAGTTACAAAGTGATCAAAACTCTCGTTTATATCCTGCTTCCTCTAATTAAACTTGTATCCCGCATTACCCGTGGGCATGACAAACGCCAAATTTCAGCCTTCTACCTACACAGGAAGTTGGGGAATTAGTGATGGATGAGTGAGTCAGTCAGTGAGTCAGTCAGTGAGTCAGTCAGTCAGTCAGGGCTTTGCCTTTTATTAGTATATTTTATGTTCCACTAGCAAAATACCCGTGCTTCGCAGCGGAGAAGTAGTGTGTTAAAGAAGTTATGAAAAAGAAAAGGAAACATTTTAAAAATAACGTAAGATGATTGTTAATGTAATTGTTTTGTCATTGATATGTATATATAATAAGGCTGAAATTTGGCAGGCTCACTCCTTACAGCTTTCTTACAAAAGTTGGGCAGGTTTCATTTCGAAATTCTACGCGTAATGGTCATAACTGGAAGGTATATTTCTCCATATACTGTAATGGAGTTGAGCTCAAAAGCTGTGGGGGGCGGAGTTTCGTGTGACATCATCACGCCTCCTACATAAGTACGTAGAGAACAAGGAAGACCCCCAAACAGCGCTGAACAAAAAACGCCATTTCACAATTGAGAAGGCAGAAAAAGATTGTGAAGCAAGTGATGCATACAAGCGTATTCATAAATAAACGCATATTCATAAGTACAGCTACTGCGGAAACAAAGCACAGCGTGAACCGTAAGTTTATATTAAATTAAGTTTATAGACAGGCTGCCGCTGGCATTTGTAATGTAGTGCCTGCCCATATAAGGCCGTCCGTCAGCGGCAATCCAGTAGAAACACTGCCACTATATATTCACAGGTGAAGGACTGTGCTTATGCAGAGGAAGATGAGATGGTCAGGGTGGTGTTTGGCACAAACTCGGCGAAACTGCGAAAGTTTTCGAAGGCAGCAATAAATTATGAAGCGTCTGATACATACAAGCATATTCATAAGTGCAGCTACTGCGGAAACAAAGCACACGGTAGAAAAAGTCAATGTCCCGCTAAAGGAAGACAGTGTAAAAAAAAAAACCTGTGCATGCAGTGTGTCACGTCTCAGATAAAGAGGAAGACGAGCTGATTATTAATGCAGTAAGAAACGAATCGATGAATGAAACCTGTTATCTTTACAACGATTGACAAACACGAAATGTAACTTGAATACAACACATCCTACAAATCAGACCTGATTGAAAGAAATAATGATAATCAAATCCTTGATGACAGCAACACTTAATAACACTCACAAAACAATTACTGTATATTGACAATCATGTCATGTTATTTTTAAAATGTTCCCTTTTCTTTTTCATAACTTCTTTAACACACTACTTCTCGCTCGCTGGTATATATATATATATATATATATATATATATATATATATATATATATATATATATATATATATATATATATATATAAATTGCTCCAGAAAATTAAAAGAACACTTTGAAAACACATCAGATCTAAATGGGAAAAAGAAATCCTCCTGGATATCTATACTGATATAGACTGGGTAATGTGTTACGAACGAAAGAATGCCACATAGTTTGATGGAAATGAAAATGATCAACCTACAGAGCCCTGAATTCAAAGACGCCCCAAAAATCAGAGTGAAAAATTATGTGGCAGGCTAGTCTATTTTGCCAAAATTTAATTGCAGCAATTCAAAATTGTACGCAGCACTTTGTATGGTCCCTGTGTTGTTGTATACATGCCTGACAACATCGGTGCATGCTTCTAATGAGATGACAGATGGTGTTGTGGGGGATCTCCTCCCAGATCTGGACCAGGGCATCACTGAGCTCCTGGACAGTCTGAGGTTCAACCTGGTGGCATTGGATGGACCAAAACATAATGTCCCAGAGGTGTTCTATTGGATTTAGGTCAGGAAAGTGTAGTGGCCAGTCAATTGTATCAATTCCTTCATCCTCCAGGAACTGCCTGCATACTCTCACCACATGAGGCCAGGAATTGTCGTGCACCAGGAGCCACTGTACCAGCATAGAGTCTGACAATGGGTCCAAGGATTTCATCCTGATACCTAATGGCAGCCAAGGTGCCTTTGTCAAGCCTGTAGCGGTCTGTGTGACCCTCCATGGATATGCCTCCCCAGACAATCATTAACCCACCACCAAACTGCTCATGCTGAATGATGTTACAGGCAGCATAATGTTCTCCATGGCTTCTCTAGACCCTTTCACTTCTGTCACGTGCTCAGGGTGAACCTGCTCTCATCTGTAAAAAGCACAGGGCACCAATGGTGCATCTGCCAGTTCTGGTAATCTATGGCGAATGCCAATCGAGCTGCATGCTGCTGGGCAGTGAGCTCAGGGCCCATTAGAGGACATGGGGCCCTTGGGTCACCCTCATGAAGTCTTTCTGGTTGTTTGGTCAGAGACATTCACACCAGTGGCCTGCTGGAGGTCATTTTGTAGGGCTCTGGCAGTGCTAATCCTGTTCCTCCTTGCCCAAAGGTGCAGATACTGGTCCTGCTGATGGGTTATGGACCTTCTATGGCCCTCTCCAGCTCTCCTAGAGTAACTGCTTGTCTCCTAAAATCTCCTCGATGCCCTTGAGACTGTGAAGGGAGACACAGCAAACCTTCTGGCAATGACACGTATTGATGTGCCATCCTGGAGAAGTTGGACTACCTGTGCAACCTCTGTAGGGTCCAGGTATCAGCCTCATGCTACCAGTAGTGACACTGACTGTAGCCAAATGCAAAACTAGTGAAGAAACAGTCAGAAAAGATGAGGAGGGCAAAATGTCAGGGCCTCCACCTGTTAAACCATTCCTGTTTTGGGGGTCATCTCATTGTTGCCCCTCTAGTGCATCTGTTGTTAATTTCATTAACACCACAGCAGCTGAAACTGATTAACAACCCCCTCTGCTACTTAACTGAACAGATTAATTTCCCATAAGTTTCATTGACTTTATGCTATACTCTGATTAAAAAGTGTTCCTTTAATTCTTTTTGAGCAGTATATATATGTATGTATATATATATATATATATATATATATATATATATATATATATATATATATATATATATATATATGTATGTATGTGTGTGTATATATATATATATATATATATATATATATATATATATATATATATATATATATATATATATCTATATATATCTATATATATATATATCTATATACTATATAAAAAGGCAAAGCCCTCACTCACTCACTCACTCACTGACTCATCACTAATTCTCCAACTTCCGTGTGGGTGGAAGGCTGAAATTTGGCAGGTTCATTCCTTACAGCTTCCTTACAAAAGTTGGGCAGGTTTTATATCGAAATTCTAGCGTAATGGTCATAACTGGAAGCAGTTTTCTCCATTTACTGTAATGGAGATGAGCTTCAACGCCGTGGGCGGAGTTTATGTGACATCATCACGCCTCCCCGTAATCACGCAGTACATAGAAAACCAGGAAGACCTCAAAAAGCGCTGAAGAAAACATGCATTATATAATTGAGAAGGCAGCGAAACAATAAGAAGCGGCGAGTGACATATACAACCATATTCATGAGTTCTGCTACTTGGAAACAAAGCACGATGTAAACCTACACTTTAAATTAAGTTCATAGACAGGCTGCGCTGGCGTTTGTAATTTAGTGCCCTGCCCATATAAGGCCGTCCGTCAGCGGCAATCCAATAGCAAACTGCCACTAAATATTCACGGGTGAAGGACTGTGCTTATGGAGAGGAAGATGAGATGGTCAGGGTGGTGTTTGACACAAACTCAGCGAAACTGCGAGAGAAAGTTTTAAGTGCCAGGACTAAGGTAACATTAAATACAGCCATGGACATAGCGAGATGGCACCAGCACAGCTGGGAACCTTCGATGCATGTACACGAGCGGCTCCGTGAACTGGCGCGTGCACAGATAAAAGCAACAGTTCCAAAGAGCGCTGAACAAAAACCGAATTACACAATTGAAAAGGCAGCAAAAAATATGAAGCGTCTGATACATACAAGCATATTCATAAATCCAACTACTGCGGAAACAAAGCACACGTTGGAAAAAGTCAATGTCCGCTAAAGGAAGACAGTGTAAAAAACCGTGCATGCAGTGTGTCAGGTCTCAGATAAAGAAGAAGGCGAGCTGTTTATTGATGCAGTAAGAAGCGAATCGATGAATGAAACCTGTCATCTTTACAGCGATTGACAAACACGGAATGTAACTTGAACACAACACATCCTACAAATACGAACCTGATTGAAAGAAATAATGATAATCAAATCCTTGATGACAGCAACACTCAGTAACACTCACAAAACAAATACTGTATATTGACAGTCATGTTACGTTATTTTTAAAATGTTCCCTTTTCTTTTCTAGCTTTTTAACACACTACTTCTCGCTGCGATACGCGGGTATATATATATGTATATATATATATCCCGATCTACATACTCGAATAATGGATACTTTATTAGCCATCAATGATTGTTTTGGTAAAGCCATACTCAGTGTATTCATTAGATGAGCGGTAAAAAGTAAGGCGAGGGAGGATGACTTATTGAG